>NW_026557987.1:5483643-5560634 GCF_026930045.1 Uloborus diversus | reverse complement strand
TATTTAAAAAAAACCAAAAAACCCTGAGTTCATGGGCTTTTTTAAAAAACCCGGGTTTTTGCCAACCCTGCTTTTCACACCTTAACTACCCGACCGATCATCATCAAATTTGCTAAAATCAGGGGTGCCAGGGCGAACATAGAGTACTTTTTGTTTAGATAAAAAGTAATGCATGATTTTACTCCAATTTTAAAGATAATCGTAAATTTGAGTGTATCTCGTCGAAAAATGGTCGTATTTGTTCGATTTTTGCAGCATGTTAAAGCCCTTAAAATGTGGCACAGTGTAAACTTTACCTGAAGTTTGAGGGACAGTTAGAACAACACGTAATTGTTCATTTGGAGTCAATTTCATATTTTGAAACAAGGCTTATCATTGTTTTTAAAGTATTCTCCGCAGTTTTTGCTCATGGAATTACAGCAAGCTCAGCTTTAATTAGCGTGAATAAAGTCAATAAGACGTTTTGATACTTTTGCCATTTTTTTCTTGAGTGAAAACAAATAAAATTCTTGCGTTTGCTTTGAGACTTTTCCTGCAATTGAGATATTTAAAATTTTTCCCCTTTTGTTTATTTTTCCACTATCTACTTTTTTTTTACTGCGAGTACAAATCTGTGATCAAATGGCAAAATGTAGTAAAACACTTTTTTCAAATTTTTCATTACAGCTGTTTAAAAGTTCAATAAATCCGGAAAAATCATAAATTTTCTTTCGCCAGCAAATTTTCCAACAATGATTCAGAAATTATAATTATAATAATAATTATTATTATTATTTTGGTTGTAGATTATTTGCAGACAAACTCATAAAAACAATTCATAACGTAAAAAACTGAATAAAAAAAAAGTCTTAGAACATTTTGCCTTCTGACCACAGAAATGTTCATGTATTTTATTACTAAGAATAAGGGAAAAAATTACCATTCATTAATTTTGAATTTTACTATGAAAAAAAAATTAAAATCGAAAAAACTTTTTTTTTTCGAAAAACTCGAAGGTGGGTTGATTAAAAAAAGCTGAAAATTTGGCTAAATTATTTTTATGCGACACCAAAACGGTCCATCGAGCGTGAGTCGAAAAAGCTGCGAGGGCAGATTTAACATAGAAACTCGGCTATGGCCTTTAAATGAAAAAATAAATAAATGTGCCTTCCACCTAACTTGCTCTTCTACCCCTGGTTTAACCCTTCACCAGCCACCAATGTAATAGCATAAATTAAAATCCAATTAATAAGATTACAGTATTTGAAAAAAAAAGCATTTGAACAAGGAAATGCAACATGCAAAAAATGACAATTGAGATACAGAAACTGGTTTATTGAAATGCGTAACAAACTTACAAGATTAACTGGGTGGTAAATTAATTGTGACCTATAGTTACGACAGATTTGCTGTTGATATTATTATTGATGTAATTTAGATATAAAGAGTACAATATATTTTTCCCGTATATACACTCTAGGGTGCGTCTTATTTTTAAAGGTGCTATTTTTTCATGAGGCACCCTCTCATTTTGTTCCTTCGGATGAAAAAAAAATTCTCATATCTTAAAAATAAAAATTGAATAATATTTCGAGGGTGCTACCAATAGTGAAAAATTTGTCAACTTTCTCTTTATTTTTTTTAAAATTTATTTATTTAGTTTGGATAATAAGTAGCAATCAGTGAAAAGTTTGTATTGTCACATGGAAGTAACAAAGAGAAAAATTACAATATTGCTGAATGTGAATTACCGAAAGGGTAAACCTGTGATAAGAATGCATTACTGAACTTTCGGATGCTTTTTTGACATTATTGCATAAAATGACAACCATGAAATGCTTATTATTTTCTTGTATATATAAGAAATGGGTATTTGTGTTATGGTTAAACCCAACCAACCTAATTTCATGTTGATTAAAAATATGACATGATATATTGGGGAGTTGATTTTTACACCATTTTTTTCACAATGAATGTGATTTTTAATCACTGGTAGCACCCCCTAAATTATGTTCAAATTCTATGAAACTTTTATGTGTGTATTTTTTCATCAAAAGGAAGCAATTTAAGGGGTGCCCCATAAGAAATTCAAAACTCTTTTAAAAAGTGCATTATAAGACACATCCTAATACACTCGCTTAAAATGCATATTACGATCTTCTTCCTTTAAACATAATTAAATGCTCCTAAAAACACATAGTCGCTTTTTTCCATTTTTATAAAAATTTTGATGGATCATTTATAAACACAAAAAATGATCAATTATGACATAAAACATTCTTTGAATGCAAATTCATCACTAAAAGGGAAACAAATGCCTCCAGATGTATTTAGATAGTAAGCATGTTAATAACCTATGAAAATGTCCGTTGATTAATTTCTTGAGTAAACAATTTCTTTGTTGACATGCCTTTTTTTAACACGCTTTTATTAGCTTCACCTGTATGTATGTATGTATGTATGTATCTTGTAACGGAATCTTGCAGCTCAAATTTCGCCCACTTCCTGCGATCGGATTCTTTTGAAATTTGGCACGCGACCTCAGACCCGATGACAATGCAATATTCTATAATCAAATTAATTAATTAACTCTTTTAATTGTTAGTTTCGTCCCATTTTAATCAATATTTTTTTTGGCAAAAATTCAACAATGTAAAAAATGAAAAATTAAAGAAAAAACATTAAAAAATGCTCGCAAAAATTATTTAAAAATATCTACAAAAACCTTTAATTTTTCTGCATCTGACAAAATTTGTTCTAAGGTAATTAGAAACATGAAATATAATTGTTTTAAACTAATTTCATGCCAAAATTTAGGTGAGCCTTCAATTGGAAATTCATTGCTGATCAGAACATTGTTGAAGAAAACTTTTATTCAAATGCATCTCAAATTTTCAAAGTAAGATAAATATGATTTCCGCGAACATACATCGATGACTCAGAGTAGCTTCCCATCGGGGTGCCCTTGTCTTAACTTTAAGATATTACCTCTCACTCGTTTTATAAATAATTTCGTCGCCTGATAATTCTCCAACATAATAACTAAAAAACAGAAAAATAAAATAATAGTTTAAAAAACTAAAAAAACACGCTTTCGTAGCCAAATGAACTAAAAAGTGCAAAATATTCTTTGGATGATAGTAGTTGACCAATCACTTAATTTTAATGGAATACAAAAAAGCGTGGGGTGCTGTCTATTTACATTTTTGCTTGGACAACAAATGGAAGAAATTCAGGACAACTGATAAGAAGCCCCCCACGCTTTTCTATATTCCATTAAAATTAAGTTGATTGGTCAACTACTCTCATCCAAGGATTATTTTTCACTTTTTAGTTCATTTGGCTACGAAAGCGTGTTTTTTTAGTTTTTTTAAACTATTATTTTTAAACATATTTTACTGTAATGCCTTTTAAATTCATTTGCTGTACTAAGGATCTGTGTTTCAGTAAAGTGTTTGTTTTTAACAGTTTCAGATTGAAAGTTGGCTTGCTTTTCTTCCTTTTGTACATTGCTATGTCATATGTTATGCATTTCAGTCCTCTAAGGCAGAGTAATTTTGTGTGTGACAGATATATTTAACTGTTATTGACTGTACAACCCTTTAGCATTTGCAGTTTTAAAATTTACATTTTTTTTTTTGACAAAATAAAAAATACGGCAAAACTTAAGTCAACTTATGCAATCTTACAAACATTTCTTTTCCAAATCCCCCCCCCCTTTTTCCCCCTTTTCACTTCAAAAAAAAAAGCAAAAATCAGGGTGGCGACAGATCAGGGAACTTTATTAATCAGGGAAAAGCCAGGGAAATATCAGGGAACTTCGAAAAAAATAACAAAAAATCAGTGAAAATTGATTTTATGAAGATTTTTTTTTTTTTTTGCTTTACAAAATTAAGTATTCTAATTCCCTACACATTTTCTGCCAATTATCTGTTCAAAGAATTTTTTTTCCTTGCATTTCAAAGTTTGTTACTAAAGCAAGCTAAGATTTTTTTTTGTTACATGCTTAAATCATTTGAAATAGAGTTAACTTGTGTACTTGAGTAAATATCTTTATTTTTTTATTGTTAAAATGCTGTATTCATTCATTAAAACCTATGTTCTTGATTAGAAAAAAGATCTCTATGAACGGATGTAGAAAGGTTTCATCTGTTTTGCATAAATATGTCAATTAGTTATATAAGAATAACTACATTGCTTCTATTCTTTCACTATTACTTGTTATTCTTGCAACAATTATTATACTGTTTGAAAATTTAGTTCAAAATAATTTCAATAACTTTTTAGTTCTACCATAAATTCACATAAGTTTTTAAGAGTGATTTTAATAGTTTCTTAAAATTCTTACGCTAAGTGGTTTCTGGAAGTAAAGTATTTTAAAAAAAAATTTCTATAATATTTCAATCTAGAAAAATTTAATATACTGTTTTGTAGATTTTTCCCCCCAAAAAATTGATTTGATACGTTTTTTTTTTACCATTTTGTTAAAAAAGTAGCATCTTTTAAAATATATCTTTAGTTCATCAACTTTACACAACTTAAAACGTTTAAAATACTGCATTTTATACAAATATACAATGGATTTCAAGTAGAGCAAAGAAAGAAAACCATTATCATTGGTAATATAAATCAGGGAAATTTGGTGAACTTAATCGGGGAAATCAGGGAAAAGTCAGGGAACTTTTTTTTCACAGTTCCTGTCGCCACCCTGAAAAATATCTTTTTTTCAGCCTCTGAATTTCTGGTCCTGTACTGGCTTAATGTAGTAAATCCCGACTCCTATTTTCAAAATCCCTTTCACCCTCAAATTTCTGTCTCAAAATGTGTTCATGCAAGATCACCCTTATTTTATGCTTAAGTGTGTAAATTTTACTCTTTTCATGTCGAAAACTGTGACATGAACCTTTTGTCATCATGATCAAATTTGTTGTAATTTTTGCCCCCCCCTTTTTTTTTTTTGCTATAATTTGCCGTTATGATTGGAATTTTCTATAAGCTAAAGATACCCCTGAGTTAATTTATATGTTCAGTATAGTTCTGAATTTGGCTTTATATATTTTAAGTTTTCTATATCAATGTGAAACTTTTCTCTTTTTAGATAAATCCTTACATTGCCGGGGCCGATGTCCGGAATCGCTGATAGAGACAGAAGAAGCTAAAGTTTCCTACAACCCTACCCCCATTCGATGCAAATTGAGAGTAAAATATTGTCTTTTAAGATAAATAAATACCTTTGTGCTGAACAGTAAAGTAAGAAAAAACAACGTCAAAAAAAAGCACAAATTGCCAATTACGGCAGACACGTGTTTCGGCGTTACAGGGAATGCCTTTTTCGATGCAAAAAGTAATGAGCTTATGGATGAAAAGAGATCCGACAAAAGCCAAGAGCTTTTTGCATTGAAAAAGGCGTTCCCTGTAACGCCGAAACACGTGTCTGCTGTAATTGGCAATTTTTGCTTTTTTTTTTTTTTTTTGGACGTTTTTTCTTACTTTATTGTCTTTTAATCTGTTTTTGTCATCATTTTTATTACACACAAATTACTAAAGTAAAGAGCTCTAGCGTCTCATCTGAGTTAGAGCCGCCGTATAGATAGGCCGACGCATCAAGTTTAGCCTTTTTGGATCGGATTTCGCATTGCTGCGCTGCTAGGGTTACCACAGCAAAGTTTCGGATT
Source organism: Uloborus diversus (assembly GCF_026930045.1). Taxonomy (NCBI): domain Eukaryota; kingdom Metazoa; phylum Arthropoda; class Arachnida; order Araneae; family Uloboridae; genus Uloborus; species Uloborus diversus. The sequence continues at coordinate 5,554,980 of NW_026557987.1, read as the reverse complement.
TCGCCAAATTTGCCGAAAATAAAATTTTATTTAATAAACAATTCACGTGCCGCTAATAATCGCTCACAGTGAACAATCGCCAAACGCGATAACTCGCCAGAAAAGACAACCACTCAAACACGCGCTCCGATCCAAAAAGGCTGACCTTAAGCTGATGCGTCGGCTCGTATATATAGGGGCCTTAATCTGAGTTATTGATAAATGTGATGTGAACAGATTTTCAGATCGAGCCTTAAACTTGATGCAATTACTTTCTTTTTATGTTTTTTTTTTAAGATACTAGGGGGCTCTGCACACAATTTTCATACCTGTACATGAAAAGCAGGGGTGACTGTGAGTTCATCATAAAATACCTGAAAGTTTCAAAGCGAGAACGGGGGGGGGGGGGGTAAACTTTGACCCCTATTACTTAAGTGTACCTTTGCCATAGTATTAAATAGATCTGAGTCAAAATATTGCGTACACATGTGATTAAATTTTTAATGGCTTACAAAGTTACTTTTGAGCTGGTGTTATACAAAATTATCTTGACATTTGTCCATCTTAAGGCTCTTGCAGGTATATTTGATGAGTATTATATAATTTTTAAAAAATTGCGGAGGTAGGGAGATAAAAGCATAACAAAAAAACATAATTCCGGTATTTTCGGACATAAAAATACCGGAAATACGTCCGTAAATACCGGAACACAATCACCCCTGGAAAAGGTTTTGTTTTTGCAGTTGTTATACTATGGGGGTTTTTTCTTTTTTGGGAATTCTAACAACTAAAAAAGCTTTTTTGAGGAGTTTCGGACGAAAATTTGGGAGATATGAACTTTATAGGGGTTCTCGGGAGTCCGACAAAAGAATCGGGAGAGCCGGCAGCTATGAATTCTTCATTTTATTTAAAAAGGTTTTTAGAAACAAGGAGGACTCTATAATAATCTCGGAACTTTTTATTTGTTTTGTGCCAACAGATGCATTAAGATTATTCAAATAGGAGTCATCAGGATCAAAGTTGCCGTAAATGATTTTTAGTAACATGCTGTCTCTAAAAAAAAAAAAAAAAACATGAAATAAAACACATTGCATAAAATGAAATTTTATAATGTCAACGCCTTCATACTTAGGAACTGAACAGCATCACTTGTACGTACATAACATACTTGACTAAAAAAAGGGGAAATACACAAAATGTTTTGATTACATAATAATTACATACATTACAATACCTTTGGTTACTTTTAAAACTATATCACAGCTGCCAACATGTGAAAGCTGAAGACAAATTCCTCCCTAAAAAAAATACCTTTTTAGGGAGTTTTGCTGTCCTGATGAAAAATCAGGAGGTATTTATTTCATTGGGGGGTTTCGGATAAAATATTAGGAGTCTCCCGAATGAGTCGGAAGAGTTCGCGGCTATGCTACCTCATGACCAGGGTTGGCTTTCTGCCGGCAGAAACTAGTTTTTGCCGTGCCAGTGGCAGAAACTGGTTTAAGGTTTTGCCGGTAAAAACTGGCAAAAACTTAAAAGTGTCTTTAATAACTTTAACTTTACTTAACTTTTAAAGTAATTACTAAATTATATTCGTTTAAATAAACTGAGACATCAAACTTCATTTCATCATTTAAAAAAATAAAATCCTATGCTAATGCCCTTGATTTAGTTTGGAAAGGGAACTTTTCATTTGTAGATGCTTGTAATATTTGCATTAATCTAACAAAGGACAAAAATCAGATGGGTTCTTAGGCAAGAGGAGTGACATACAGAACTAAAAACAGGAAATTACTGATTGTAATTTGCTCGCTTTATGCTAGCTTCATCTAAATTGCTTGTGATTGAAATTATCACGTGCTTCAAGATGAAAGGGTCAGAATTTTACTTGCCAATATTAACCTGGATTTTGTATGTACCTAATGTCACAGCTTTGAAAAACAAATTGGTCGCATTTCTCGAAACTCATTTTTTCAGTTAAATTTTTACCACTTTCCCAACTACTAGATGGTGGACCAGTTTGAAAAAAATATACAACAGATGAAAGTTTCACCAATATTGCTTGTTCTTTGATGCATTGCCTGCTAACTCTTCTGTTGCAAGAATAGTCTTAAGTTCCTCATTTGTGCACATTAAATTGAGAAAATTGTTTGGATTTTTGAAACCACCTTTTCTAAGAGGCAACTGCAGGGTCCAAACAATGTAACAATTGATTGTGCTTTAGTTAACAAATTAATTATTTTTTCCATGTATTTTCCACTGTGTGTCAATAAATTTTTTGTTATTTTGTGAGTTTTTGCCAGTTTCTGCCACAAATGTGGCAGAAACTGGTTTTTGCTATGCCGGTTTTAACCGGTTTCTACCAGTGGTTTTAACCACCTTGGCAGAAACGTGCCAACCCTGCTCACGACATATCACAATATTGTAATAACATTGAAATACATGCACAATATACAGGAAATAAATACACAACTGAATATTCATCTTAGTCGAAATAATATATTTCCGGATTATGCAGAACAATATATAATAAATAAACATTTATTCGTAACTAGATTAAGATTGAAAAAGAACATAAAATTTTTCCAGACCTGTTTCAATAATGTATAAGAATAGTAATTGTGAGACACATATAGAAACGTGTTTCAGATTTTCACGAACAATAGCGAAGTGTCGGAATTCGAGGTTTCTTTCGTGCTTTGATTTCAGAATAAACCAAATAAGCAAAGTTGTACAATAGATGACTAAAATGTAAAAAAAAAATTAAAAGTTTGCAGATACTGCGCTCCACCTTTCCATGGCAGTACAAATCCTTGGTAAAACATTAAGTTCACGAAAAATTCTACAACAAAACAATCAACAAAATTTTATTTGATTAGTTATTTTTTTTACTTAAGAAATTATCATTAAGGGTACAGTTGACCTTGAAAAACCCACTTTTTTGTTTATTAATAGATTTTCATGAAAATTGTAACACATAATAGAAATAAATATTCAAACATAAATTTTTGCGAAAATATATTGAAAAGTTTTTGAGACATTAATTTTTTTTTCTTTTTCCGATAACGGATAATCGGTATTTTTAAAAAAAGCTCCATGCGGCACCGATTTTCACAGAAACAGGTAAAAATCGAATTTTTGTGCTCTTTTTAAATGTAAAAATAAATGTTACTAGAAAACTTTTGTATATCGTAAACACGGAATGCAAATAAAAAATAAATAATTAAATTTTTTCGATTTCTACGATTTTCGGGGTAAAATCTCTCATCATATTATTTGTTTCTAACTGTAGAAAGGATCAAGCATAATTTTTTCCAGCAACATTTATTTTTACATTCAAAAAGAGCACAAAAAGTTGATTTTTATCTGTTTCTGTGAAAATCGGTGCCGCATGGAGCTTTTTTTTAAAATACCGATTATCCGTTATCGGAAAAAGAAAAAAAAAATAATATATCAAAAAGTTTTCAATATATCTTGACAAAAAATGTATATTTATATATTAATTTATACTATAAACATGTGTAAAAACAATTCGTGAAAATCTATTCATAAGTAAAAAAGTGGGTTTTCAAGGTCCAGTGTACTCTTAACTCTTTAAATTAGTTTTAGATCAGATTAAAATGGATGCATGAATATTTGAGTAAAATAAAAAAAACGATGTAAATAAAACAAATTGGAACAAAAATTTTCTGCGACAATGAGGTGCTTTGTTAACATTTTTCCATTTTACTTTACAACATTGCCATGTTCTCACACAAAATGGTAACTTTGCTACTGAAAAGTTTTTTGAAAGCACATTGTGCGTGGTTTTGTTTCAAAACAAACATGTGCCAAATCCTACCGCTACACTTGCGCTCTATTTCAAACGTTTGAAATCACAGCAAAGGAAGTTTATAATTAACGATAGAAAAAAATTGTAATGATTACAGATAAAAATTGTGACTCCAGAAATGCACACTAGCAAGAAGCTTTGATGGCAATAATCCATCAGGGGTAGAAGTGATCGACTCACATATAGGACATTTTCCATAAAAAATATAGAACATTATATGAATAGTTTTGCTATGAAAAAAGAAATAATACACACATATTATTTATTTATTCTTATCAATGATTTTATTTAAAAAAAACCCTCAAACAAAATTATAACTTACACCTGAAATGACTTTCCTGTAGTTGAAAGAATAATTTTAGAAAAAAGTGTAATTTGTAGACAAAAAAAAAAAAAAAAAAAAAAAAAAAAAAAATTAAATTTATTGATAATTAACACAGCAACTCACACTTTTTGCAGGGATAGAAGTGTCTGAAACATAACTTATATAAATAAATAAAAACCGTCTTTGTGTTGAGAACTAACAGGAAATAACCAATGCTTTGTAGCACAAATATACAGATATTTTGTTCTATAAAATTCCACAAAAAGAAAAGATTGCAAAAAGACTATTAGAACATTCCAGTCAGAAAATGCACTGAACACAAAAATATACCCGCGAAAACAAAAACCGAAAAAAAAAAAAAAACACGCTGGAAAACGAAACAAACTGCTGTTGCCAAACGCAACACCAATACACCAACTTCAGAATTCGTTCTCGAAACTCCACCCACTACAGTGACGTCATATTGCTGTAGCCAGTGAGAGAAGATGCCTGTTGCAGGTTCTAATTTGAAATTTGTTTGCACACGACACGTACTTTCGACGAAAAATCCGAAGTCAGATAGTTTATTTACTGTTGTTTTAAGGAAATAAATTGGATAACAAGAAGTTCCGTCTAGAACTAGACGAGCCTACTTTCCCGTATACCCATACTACTTTCTAGTACCTGATCAATATTCTCAAAAATAGCTAAAAGCGCAAATTTTTTCAAACATATTTTTTAAAATATTTTAAGCTGATTTCTAGGAATAAAATATTCCTTACTTTTCTTCAAAAAAACGAACAAATAAAATAGCAGCACCTTTTAAACAAAGCAGCTAATACACTTCTTTCCATTAAAAAAATTTTTTTAACAGCTTTCAAAACGAAAAAATAATAAGTTCATTAAAATAAATACATCATATAAAAAAAATCGTTTCTTTTTTCCCTGTTGCCGAAAATAATTTTTTAAACAAATTAATGCACTTACCAAAAAAAAAAAAACAATAAAATGTCAACTTAAAGAAATAATTTTCATTGTCAAAAAAAAAAAAAATCGTCCGCGCATATTTTTCGAGTTTATTCACCGAAAACTAAATACCTAAATTAAAACTTTAGCGTGAAAATAAAAACAAATCATATCAACAATAATTATTTCACAGTTAAAACACAGCAGCGGAGTCGGAGTCAATCTCATTTTGGGATAAAAGAGTCGGAGTCGAATATCCAAGAATCGGAGTCAGTCATTTGTCCTCCGTGTATAAATGTTTGCCAAAGCTACGAAGTCAGAGTCGGAGTCCGATTAATTGTCGGGAACTGGAGTCAGAGTCGGTGTCAGGTCCCCCTAAATTCTCGGAGTCGGAGTCGGGAGTAGGTCGTCAAGAGCTATTTCCAACAAAGTTTGTTTGAAGTAAATCCGCCTTCAAGTACAGAATCTACATTGACTTTCAGTTTCCCGTAGGCGCTAATGTTAAGGGATTTGAACTGTTCAAAATTGAACGGAAAATTGTTCAAATCAAAAAGATATCTTATATACAAGTTTTTTATCAAAAGCTTTTTCCTACAAAGTTTGTTTGAAGCAAATTCGCCTCACAGTTCGGAATTGCTTTGAATTTCCCCGTAGGCGCTAATGTTAAGTTTTTTTGAACTGTTCAAAATTGAACAAAAAATAGTTCAAATCAAAAAGTGAAATATGGGAATGAGGTGTCCTCGCCGAGATCTTTCGAACAAGAAAAAGTTTGTTCGAATCGGACTATTCATTCAAAAGTTATTAGGGGGGGACAGACAGACAGACCAACAGACATTTTTCCCCATCTCAATACCCTACTTTCCAATTTTTAATTTTTCAATATTTATTTAATTATTTTATTTATTTTTGACTTTTTTTTTGTTTTTCACGATATTTTTAAGATGCATTAAGCCTTCTTTCATGCTTTTTTCTTCTTTTTCTGACTTTTACTGGGAAAGTAGGCTAAAAAAACAGGAATATAGGAAATACAAGACATTTTCCAAAAATATAGGAAATATAGGACCATTTTCATACTTTTTTTGGAAATATAGGACCACTTCGACCCCTGATCCATGGACATCAGCTTTTAACTCTTCTATTTCTGGCAGAAATAACTTGAAAAAAATACAATGTGTACTTCAAAATATGATTAAAATATCCTTTAAGTTTGAACAAATCCCGAAAAACATTAAAATTTCTGCCTCCTAAACTGGTCCCCCCCCCCCTTAAGCACCACTTCATTTTCAGGAATTCACTATAGAATAGAGTCTCGAGAACTCCGCACCTGATAACTTGGGGGGTGAATCCAGAAAACTGTCACATTCTGGCTTGAAGAAAAAAACAGCAGAAAAAACCCGTAGCCAGCATTCCCAACAATCATCATTTTTACTAACTCTGCCTCTTATTATCTACAATAGGTCGAGTTTTCAGGATTCTATTACATCGTTAAAAGCTGTAGTACTGGACTCAGTATATTAAAAATATTTTTATTGATATGTGTTTTTATTCAAGAAAAAAACTTCTCCACATTGGGCCTTTCGGGGATTAACGTATAAAATGGTGCAGCAACTTAGTTAATGAACACCTCCATGATAAACACAACATTTTCTAGTCCCTTCCTTTTTGAGAATTGGCGTTTCCCCATCATCTAAGAAATATCTGAAGAAATCTTATTTCCTTAAAAAGGTAGGACCTTATTGTGCAGTGGCAGATAATTGGTTCATTTTACAAGTTACACGACTGTTTTTAATGAAAAATAGGCACTTCTGTTAGTTTTCTTAAAATACATGCACCATCAAAAGATCGATGATCTGTTTTTAACAGTTCTTGGCTTCTTGGGGCTCTCAACAGATTGACTTGTCCCTTGGGGAAAAAAGGGACCTCAATCTTAATTTTTAAAGGTTAAAATTCGAGATTCACAGATTAATCGGCAGTATTATTCAGTAACAGGCCACTTATTTTTATTATTTATAATTAGCCAACGGCAACATGGGTGGGCATATGCAAAATTTTAAGGGGGGGGGGGGCACAGATATTTTCCGTATGGTTTAACAGGATATTTTCCCCATAAACAATGATTTCAGTACAGATTAGAGTTTGACATTTTTAATAAATTATTCGTTAATGGCTGGAGAAATGTTTTTACATTTTTGCAAAGAAAAAAGTACTAAAAGCAAGAAAGTTCAAATTTCTAAAGGGAGGCTTTAGTCCCCCCCCCCCCTTCCCCCCTTATATGGGCGTCCTTGAACTGCAACTAATTTCCTGGTTTTTTTTTTTTAAATGTTAAAATTACTTTTGCCTGAAACAAGAAAAGGCTGAATGAATATATTCCACCTACAAGTAAGCTTAGAACTCTAGTTGTATCCCCCATCAGATTTAAAATTTACAAATGGGTCATTCTGACAAAAATGGTACATATCATGTCCGGCACTTTTGGATTTTTTCAGAAAATTTGATAGTCAATATGAATTAATCATATTTTTTTCTTTATTCTTAATGCAGTTTTGTATCATGAGGTATTTTTTGTTTCTAATATTTTGATTTAGGAATTTTTTAAAAAAAAATTATGTTAGTCAAAAAGGCAAAATCTTGATGTCCCAGCTTCAAAACAGTGACAATTAAAAAGTGATTTAAGTAATTGCTTAGATGCAATAACAAAAAAAAAAAAAATTCCAATTATATTGCAACCCCTTTATTGTAACAATTTAAACAATTTTTTTTTAGAAAAATATTTTTTTTTTAATGAAAATGCAAGGAATTTACAATTGTCCCTACAGTTTACAAATTTTGAAATGTCCACTCTGTTACAGTTATTAAAGAATAAAAAAAATATTTTTACAAAAAAAAACTAGCAATACTTTTGAGATGACCAAATGGTAAAAACTCCATGTTTAGCTAACCCTAGTGGATTCAACAGTCAACAAGCAAGGTAAGATTCATTCTTTGTCTCTGATAGTAAATTTGAGTAACAAAATGTCCACTATGTTACATTAATTTTACTAGTTAAAATTAAAAATATAAATTACATATAAAGTAGTAATTTTAGAGTTACTCTTTGCTTTTGTATTGCTATTTTAACTGTTACTTTGTTTAGGTTTAGAAAAAAAATTTTAACTACTTATTTCTCCACTCTGTTACACTTCCTGTGTAAGAGTGGACAATATTTATGGAAATAGTAAACAAGTCCCATATGCTATTGATGTTTTTCAAAAAACTTAGCTTAACAAATTTATAGAAAAATTGAATTAAATACAAAATTTTAAAAAATGAAACATTGTCTATTTTCTCTGCTTAAACATCGAGATTACTTCTACCTTCAACAATAGTGTCCACTCTGTTACAGGAATATTTTAACTGATTTGATTGTATTTTTTTAAAAATTAATTTAAAGGTTAATTTGCATAGAACTACAGAATTACTAACTAGAATAATCCAACTTCAATCTTTTTCCTAGTTTATTTCATATAATTCTCTAACTTATGCAAATGATTTTTTAAAATTTTAGTATTTTTGAGTAAGATAATTAGCAATAAAACTTAAATGTGCCTTTTACAATGACGTTTTAAGCATTTGTATGAAAGATATGTTCCATTTGTTTATATCAAACAAAAAAAATTCAAAAAGTAATTGAAAATTTTGAATTTGTTGTTGTTTTTAAATGTGTAACAGAGTGGTCAAAATCTTTCATTTCCGATAAAAGAACTGAAAAAATTGGATATTAATATCAAGTTGAGCTCATTAATTTTTATAGTTCAGATAAATTAAACCTTTTTGCCATTATTTGACATTAATTTTTGTTGGATTAGGTGACTTTGAAAAAAAAAAAAGTTTTGAAAACTAATATGTACCATGTTCACAGGAATGACCCATATAATCATGGTAGAGGTGTGTCCAACTCATTTATTATTTTTTTCAGTAAAAAAAAAATACAAATGGACAAAATAGGCTACTGGGAAATACAAAATAAAACTTAAATTTCAAAAGAGAAAGAAGGAATAGGGATCACATGTTGAAAAAAAAACTGAACCAATTTTAGGAACTTGAAACTGAAAAGGGGACTTTCGGGGAAAATAAGGACCGGTCGGGAGCCCCGAGTTTTCCTACCCCCCTATTGGTCCCCGATACATAAACTTGAAATTGTATTTTAAATGCAAAATACAAACAGTTTATGGATGAACTGCCATTTCAACAAATCACATGAAATGATCCAGCAACGAATTCTTCATTAATACAATAGCAATTGGTGAACAGAGTCACTGGCATAAAATGATTCATCGATGAATTCATTGATATAATAGCGATTGGTGAACCGATTCACTGGAGCAAAAAGATTCATCGATGAATTCATTGATATAATAGCGATTGGTGAGCAGAGAGACGAAATCGAAATGATTCATTGATACAATGGCGGTTGGTGAACAAAGCCACCAAACTGAAATGATTCGGCAATCAATTCCTGGACACAATACTTATTGGTTACCTCGTTGACATAACAGTGCTCCGGAGCAAAGTCGCTGAATTGAAATGATTCACTGATGAATTCATAACGGATGTGATTGCTGAATGGAGCTACTGAATCGGAGTGATCCATCAATACAACAGTGATTGGTAAACAGACTCACCGAGTCCAAATGATTCATCGATACGATAGTGGTTGGAGAACAGAGTCGCTGAATGTAAAAGATCCATCGATACAATAGTGATTGCTGAACGGAGTTACTGAATCGGAGCGATTCATCAATACCACAGTGACTGGTAAACAGACTCACCGAGTCACTGAATCGAAAAGATCCATCGATGAATACATCGATACAATAGTGATTGGTGAATGGAGTCACTGAATCGGAGTGAGCCATCGATACAATAGTGATTGCTGAACGGAGTCACTGAATCGGAGCGATTCATCAACACCGCAGTGACTGGTAGACAGACTCACTGAGTCACTGAATGAAAAAGATCCATCGATGACTACATCAATTACAATAGTGATTGGTGAACGGAGTCACTGAATCTGAGTGATCCATTGATACAATACTGATTGGAGAACAGAGTCACTGAATCAAAAAGATCCATCGATGAACCCATCGATGCAATAGTTATTGCTGAACGGAGTCACTGAATCGGAGCGATTCATCAACACCACAGCGACTGGTAAACCGACTCACCAAGTCTAAATGATTCATCGATGCGATAGTGGTTGGAGAACAGAGTCATTTAATAGAAAAGATCCATCGATGAATACATCAATACAATAACGATTGGTGAACGGAGCCACTGAATCAAAGTGATCCATCGCTACAATAGTGGTTGGAGAACAGAGTCACTGAATCGAAAAGATCCATCGATGAATACATCGATACAATAGTGATTGGTGAACGGAGTCACTGAATCGGAGTGATCCATCGATACAATAGTGGTTGGAGAAAAGAGTCACTGAATCGAAAAGATCCATCGATGAACTCATCAATACGATAGCGATTGGTGAATGAAGTTACTGAATCTGAGTGATCCATCGCTACAATAGTGATTGGAGAAAAGAGTCACTGAATCGAAAAGATCCATCGATGAACTCATCGATACAATAGATGAACGGAGTCTCTGAATCACAGTTCCGTCTCGCACTGCTCCAGAGTCTTCCTCCTCCTGAGGAGGGGGGACGTGTCCCCCTCCTCCAGCTCCACGATCCGCTGGCCGATGGGGGGGCTCTCCCCGAAGATCTCTTCTGTCTTCCTCCTCAGGCTCCGGGAGAGCTCCCCCTCCCCATCATCGGGGACCAGGACCGCATCTTCCAACTCCTCCTCGGAGATGGAAGTGCGCAGCTTCTCTGCAAAGGAATTGATCAAAATAAATTTGTGTTCTGTGGCATACTTGCCAAACTTCAAAGAAAACTAGTATGTTGTGGCCATCACGAAACTCTCTTCTATATTTTTCTTTTTTTTTCTGGTCCCTCCCCATGCTTGACGAGGAAGCAATATTCCCAACAAAAACAAAATGACACATGCAAAAACTTGACGACTATCCCAATGTCTGAATTATTGCAAAAGCAAAGCAAAGAGCGAAAATTGAAAGTTATTTTAAAAGCCTTGCTTGAATTAATTACAAACATTTATTTGTTAACAAACACAGGATGGCAACAGTTAAAAATTTTAAATCATTGAGATAATTTTTCCGATCATTTCCATACAATGAAAATCACGAGAAATACGCAGACGACAATCTATTACGATTTATCTTTCTTATTGTTGCATTAATAAAAATATTTTTATTCGAAAAAAAAAATCAACACCTCTTGCAGCGATTGGCGTCAAAATAGAACCAAAGCCTGTTTACATATGGATTCACATATATTCCAAATTTCAACCAGAACGTAGCATTACTTCTTGAGATAGGGCACTCACAATGGAAAAAAAGAACGGGCGATTGCGCCACCCCCTTTTCAGCTGTTGACACCAAAATAAAATCAGCTCTTATACCCACTAAGGGCTACTTGCCGATAAATTTTTCTTTCATTCCGTTCATTATTTCTTGAGATACAGCAGTCACAATGGATGACAAAAAACGTTCTATAGCTCAACCCCCGTTTGAGTTATTGACACCAAAATTGAATCAGCACCTGTTCCTGTTAATGGCAACATATACACCAAATTTTGTTTGATTCCGCCAATTACTTCCTGAGGAATAGCAAGCACGCGTAACTTAAAAAACGTCCCATTGCTCCACCCCCCTTGGAGGAATTCGCGCCAAAAACTAATGGGCACAAGTTCACATAGGGGCACATATGTGTACTAAATTTCGTTCGATTTCATGCGGTAGTTTTTGTTGTAGAGCGGCCACAAAAAACTGGTCACACACAGACGTGACACACACACACACATACACACACACAGAGAGACAGACAGACATTTTCCAAAAATAGTCGAAATGGGCTCAGCACACCTCAAAACATTCGAATCCTTCGAAATTCGAAAATTTGCACGAATCCAATACTTTCTTCTATATATTAAATATAGAAGAAAGTAAAAAGGGTTTAAGATCCGTCCTGGTCCTATATAACTCAATGTATAGATTTAAAAATCTTTCTCCATGACAGGCAGCAGTACTAGGTAGAGGCTGGAACATGAAACAAAGTTTCTGCTATTCCCGCCTTTTTCCGATTGTGGTTATGATTGCAAGTTGTCTAAACAGTTGTTTTTTGTGTCTGCAAACTTTCATATGTAAGTTCATGGAAACATCTGACATCATCAAGGTCAAGATAGTTTTACGTTTGCATTTTATTTCTTAATAAAATAACAGTGTTTTAAGGTTATAGCTATATAATTAAAACAGTAACTAATATAAGTTAGTAAAAGTGCACTGGTTACCTTAAAATGGGGCTACTTAAACACAGCATTCAAACAGCCCCAAACTATATTTCATCACTAAATTATGTTAAGTAAGGTAATCTTTTTAAATAAAAAGAGGCTAGTTACTATTTATACCCGTTTTTTGCAGCTCTGGGGATAAAAAGGGTCTGAAAGTAAAAGAGAACCCCTTGAAGTAGAAAATGATGCGGATTATTAAAAGGAAAAAAATGCAATTGTGTCCAGATTCAGCTGATCCCGGAGAAATGTCTTAGAGAGTGGCATCAGCCCATTTTGATTTAAGTATATCAACTCTAAAAAGGAAATTAAAAGCTCGCTTACAAAACAAACCTGGGCATCCTGTAGTATTTAGTAGATAGGAAGAGATGGTATTAAACAATATCAGAGATAAAAAAAAATTCACCCAAGTCATTAAATGAGAAGTTTTCATCCTTTCTAATGTTTAAATAATGAGCATTTCAATTGGTTTTAACTGTAGTTAGATTATGTTTCTATTTGTGAAATTACATTTTCTTAAAAATATGTTTTTATGTATACGTTGATTTTATATTAATTTATATAAATAATTCGCAATTTATATAAATAGTTTGCTCACTAGAATGTACGTTTTGAGTTTATTTTTCAAAATCATTGTTCTTTCTTGATACCACCACCTGTTTTACAGCTTTTTCTAACGGATTTGTGGAGTGGGACCAAGTAGCCCCAGTGCGGGGCTACTTGAACCCAATTTTTAAAAATAGAAAAAAAATATAAAGAGTTAAAATTGTTGTTCAATAACGGCTTCAGGTGGTAGCAGAACGTCTGAAAAGTGGTGAAAACAAGGTTATCAGTTCACTTTATGGGTTTAACAAAGCATTCAGTGTAAAACTCGCAAAAAGTATAAAATTTCGGGTCCAAGTAGCCCCACTTTACGGTATATAGGTGATTCATCAGACATATCCTCGCTACAGAATTATTAAATTATGCTTCTAAATAAATGAATACCAAATTTAAAGTGACATGGGGATTTTTGCAGATGTAGGCAAATTGGTAGCAGCAAGAAAAATATACTGCAAAGGAAAAGCTGAATAATAAGGAGTGAATTTGCTTTAAGTTTCGGACATTCTTCAGTCTCTACCAGAAAAGTAGCTACAAAATTTTAATTACTAAAATCCGAAAAAAAAAAAGGAAATCAATATATAATGAAAATACAATATAAAATAAATAGGTATAGGGTAGCACATTTTAAAATAACTTCAAACATTCAAAATAATTGAAATAATTTCAAGATGCAAAAGGATTGAAATCTGCTGCAATTTTCGGCAAAGCACGTGCTTCGTTGAACATGCAATGTGGAAAGCTTCTAAAAAATTAATTTTTACTAAATGAGTTATTAATTGGAAAAATTCTGATTCCCTGACATTGGTAGACTAGAAAAGGGCGCCATCTATTGAGAAGAAAGTGAAACATTTTGATGATTGACTGAAAAAATTGCAAAAAAGGGAGAAAATCGTAAAAAACGGGAAATCGGGAGATGGAAGCAAAAAACGGGAGTCTCCCATTAAAAACAGTCGAGTTGGCAAGTATGCTGTGGTAACTTTTCGTTTTCCATTGCTGGGCTCTAAGCAAGTAAGTATTTTTAGACAATAGTTCAGCAATTCCAGAAACTTGGGGTAGGGGGGGGATAATTAACCTCGAAGGGGAAAAGTGGGATTCTCTGAAAGTAAAAAGTACGATTGGGTCACAAAAAATAAACAAAATCATACATAGATATAACTACTTAATCAATAATTATGAGTAATCAATTTAAAAAAAAAGATGATAAAACCTGACGATTGACTTAAAATGTACATTTTACAGCAATTGAGACAAACAATTGAACATTTCCTTGTAACCAAACTAATTCAACCGTCTCATTGATTACTACTTGATTTTATAGTAAATGCTTGAAAAAAAGTGTTTTTGTTGTCGCATCAAAAATTAATAGCTTAAAGAGTGGGTTGTAAATTGTACGATGCAATCATAGTTACAAGGAACACAATAACTGGCAAAAAAAAAAGGATGTCATCAAAAGCTAGGGTGAGGGTATCGTAACATAACCTTAGAAAATGATTCTGGTTTTCTTTAAGAAATAAAGAAAAAACATTAAGAAGCTTTTTCTTTTTCATTGAAGAGAGTTAGGTGGAGGCTGCAGAGGAATCAAACACATTTATTTCTGCTACATTTCTATTCTTTCTTCAAAAAAATAAATAAATAAATAAATAACATTAAAAACATTAAAAAAAACAAAGAGTAGCTGCAAAGCAGGTGATATGAAAAGAGTGCCTAAGGAAGGGGTAAATAATGATGTGACATTTGATACGGATTGAAAATTCTTTGTATTTATTAAGAATTTGTGGTTGGGAGAGGGGGGGGGGGGGATTTTTACTCGAATGTTTTGCGCATTGCAATTTAAAACTCTTGAATTTAACTATTCATTATAAAATAGTGACATGTGAATATCAGCTGTGAGGGTTATTCTTTAATATTTCATTCAGTTTTACGCACTTTCTAAACTATTTGTTTTGTGCATAATAGTGTTTGTAAAAAAATACATTCATTTGTTGTTATTGTCCTTCACAGTTAATTATTTTAAGACTTATGTGGTTATCCACAGGGTTAGGTTTTGACATGACGTGTCAAAAACCTGACCAAAACTCAAAAAACTTGTCAAATAATGACATTGTCAAATTCAGTCATTTTTGCCATTTCTTATAAGCACATAAGATTTCCTCATGCTGAAAAACTAGCGAACTATAATTTACACATCATATCAATCGGGTTAATTAAACATTAAATGAATAAATTTAATTAAAATTAGTTCATAAATTTTCCTTTAAGTTAATTTGTTATGCTGTAAAAATAGGCTATCTGCCCAGTTATGAAGACACGAAATTTCCTTCCCCTCTGTTTTGCAATTTCAAATCTTACTTTTTGAAATGGAAGGGGGGGGGGGGGGGATTTTAAATGTTGGCGAAACTGGGGATGAACCAAAAATAATTATGGATACTAAAATTGTTTTTTTCCAGTTTTCAAAGTAGTTCTGTTTCAATTTTTTAATACCTAAAGCGATTGGTTAGAAGTTATCTTCTTAACCAAAAAATTTCTGAGTCAGGATTTATTTAATGTCTTTTTTCTTTTGAGCCTCAATGATTAATTTATACAAAGTTATTAACATTAATTTACTAATTAACGATTAATTTGTACATATGTTAGAAAACACTATTTTTATTTCTTTTGTAATCAACTTTTTCTGCAAACTAATATAAATATTCTTTGCTCATAAAATAAGCTAATATCTGCTTGAAACTATCAAACTCATTTAAGATTTTAACAGCTAAAGATTGGTGGAAAAACCAACATATATATAGCTCATATATTGCAGTATCAATTGAGGACATTTTTTCCGGCTTTAGATTTCCAAACTCAGAAATGATTACAAAAAGAATCAAAACTAGTATTTTGTTACAGCATGCTTGAGGGAAAAAAGAATCAGAGTGAAACTAAATTTAATATGTAAATGTTCACTAAAGATGTGTTTTACTTATTTATTTTTTAAATATACTGCTATTTTTAATAATAGCCCTTTTATCAGGGTTCACCGATATATATAATGATATATATCAATATCCGATATTTATTTTGAAAATGTCATGATATTTTGATATTTTCGATATTTATTTCTTCAACTACAATATTTTCAATGTAAAAATGAAATTAATCATTGTTCATTCATTATTAACCAAAAAGCTGTGTACTATATTTTTATGACATATTAATACATTATTAATGTAACAAAGTAGTATAGTAGTCCTTTTTTATTTTATATTCACAAAATTACTAGTAATGTTAGTTTTATTGACATTAAAACTGCCTAATTAAATATGAAACATTGGTCAGAAAAAAAAAAGAAAACGTGTTATGACTCTGACCGAAGAATGCATATTTTTTGCTTCCGAGTCATATAACTGTGTAAAAGTAGCTAACAGAAGAAAAATGAGTAAAGCAGCTAATGCTAAATTAACTCCATTAAAATTGATAAAAATTAAATATTAAATTAAATATAAAAATAATAAAAGAAACCTTAATTTTTAAGTCTACGTATTGTAATAACAATCTAAGAAAATAAAGAGTGATTTGAGGATGTATTTACTATTTTGAGGACCTTAATTTGTGCTGGTTGAAAATATTGGACAGATATCAAAATATCCGATATATATCAAAATATCGGATATTTTCGATATTTTTGAACCCTGCCTTATATTCAAGAGCCAACAACTTGTTGAATCAAAATAATGTTTGGGATTTTTTCTAGCACATCATTTTAAAATCTAAAACAGTCAAAAAATTTACTTTAGTGCATGAAATCTAAATTAAAAAAACTAAGGATCACTTGTTAAGGTAATTTTGTTGCCAATATCATAGTTTCAGACAGATTTTAGATATAAATTAGGTTTTTAACATTTATGTCAAGAAGGGGTTTTTTACACAATGGTAAAAACTGTGATTCAAATTGGATAAAACCACCATCAAAAATTTGCCTATTATTAAATTTTACCATGACGTTAAGTAGGATTTTATCTGAAAACCGGGATGTCTGGCAAGTGTACCTATAAATGATACGAAAACACTATTACTTTGTTACATCCGTACTTGACGGAAAAAATGATCCATCCTAGAATGCCGAGAGATATTTGCTTGAAACACTTAAGGGTCATTCTCCAAAAAGTTATAACTTTTCTGTCACATGCCTTTTACAGTAAAAATTTTAAGGAAAAAATCATTTAACAATGATTTTCAATTTCATCGAAAATATATCTATTTAAAACTGTCAACATTTTTTTAATAATATTTTTATTTTAGGATATTTTTGGTTCACAACATGTGAATTCTCACCTCCGTGGCATGTCGCACACCTGCTATGACTTTTTATGTTGCTTAATAACTTGTTTAATTAAAAGCATATACTTATCTACTAATTATTCCTTTCACAAGTGTCTCATATACTAATTGTTTAAACATATTTAATTTTTTAATATCGTGTTTTAGTTTGTTTTAGAAGGATAAGGAGTCATGTCACACAAATTATCACCTTTTTTTACCTAAACACAAAACGCCATTCCCAGGGGTAGAAGTGATCGACTTGTCACATATAGGACATTTTCCACAAAAAATATAGGACAAATATAGGACACATTATATGAATAGTTTCGCTATGAAAAATAAAATAATACATACATATTATTTATTTATTCTTATCAATGGTTTTGTTTTAAAAAAAAACCCTCAAACAAAATTATAACTTACACCTGAAATGACTTTCCTATAGTTGAAAGAATAATTTTTGAAAAAAGTGTACTTTGTAGACAAAAAAAAAAAAAAAAAGAACAAAGTGAAATTTATTGATAATTAACACAGCAACTCACACTTTTTGCAGGGATAGAAGTGTCTCAAACATAGCTTATATAAATAAATAAAAACCGTCTTTGTATTGAGAACTAACAGGAAATAACCAATGCTTTGTAGCACAAACATAGATATTTTGTTCTATAAAATTCCACGAAAAGAAAAGATTGCAAAAAGACTATTATAACATTCCGATCAGAAAATGCACTGAACACAAAAATATACCCGCGAAAACAAAAACCAAAAAAAAAAAAAAAGCACGAAAACAAAACCAAAAAAACCACGCTGGAAAACAAAACAAACTGCTGTTGCCAAACGCAAAATTCTAAAACCAACTTCAGAATTCGTTCTCGAAACTCCACCCACTACAGTGACGTCATATTGCTGTGGCCAATGAGAGAAGATGCCTGTTGCAGGATTTAGCGAGTTGTGTTTTTTAATTTGGAATTCGGTTGCACACGTACTTTCGACGAAAAATCCGAAGTCAGATAGTTTGTTTACTGTTGTTTTAAAGAAATAAATTTGATAAAAAACAGGAATATAGGAAATATAGGACATTTTCCAAAAATATAGGAAATGTAGGACGATTTTCATACTTTTTTTGAAAATATAGGAAATATAGGATATATAGGACCACTTCGACCCCTGCATTCCTCATTGACACGTGGCAGCAATGACATCAAATTTTACTTTCCATGATACAAGATAGCCCCCTTGTTTATTTTCAGCCATAGTTGGAAGTTGTGAGATTTTTGCCGAAAAACAAGAAGATAGATTTTGGTTTAAAAACTTAGTTTGGTTATTCTGACTTCTCACCTCCGTGAACTGGAATTTCAGAGATGTAAATTAATGTAAAAAAAAAAATAAGTGAACATGCTTTCATATGCTTGACCTGTGCAGATTGCAGCAAAGAAGGGAAAAAAAAAAAAATTCCCCAAAAAATGTATCTATTAGGCCTATATTAATGGAAAGATACTCACCTTCGTGACAGACCTTAACAATGTCATTATTTCTGAGGTGGAACTAAACGAAGGAGGGGAAATATATCAATAATAGGCATTCTACCAAAATTATAAATTGCCAGTACATCCTAAAAAATTTACTAAATACTATTTTTTAACACACATTTGAAACTACTAACTAAGCCATACTTTAATTAAGAGAGCTTACATTATATTCCCACTAATCATTAAAATAGCCGATTGTTTGCACAACTAATAAAATGACTACTTTGATATTAAATTGGCCTTGATATTTAAATATTAAAAAAAAAATTCTGTGAACAAAGTTTTTTTTTTTTTTTAAATTTATGAGTAAAATAATTGGAACTTAGCTGGGCCATTGCTTATGGTGACTTCTAGTAGGTAACACTTCAGAGTTTCCGCTACGGTCGCATTTTTCGCAAAATGCGAAAAACCTATTTAAATTGCGAAAATTAAACAAGGCGTTTTCGCTTTTTTGCTCAAATAAAAAAGTACAGGAATAAAGAATTAAAAAAAAAAAAACTATGCATGAAGCATGATCCGAGAGATTATTAAACAAGAACAGCGATTCTCAACTTAATCATATTACAATTCTTAGTTCAGAAAATGTTTCAATTACTATTAAGTTCAACAGCCAGTAGAAATGTCTTTATTTGCAATCTGACCTCCTAATAAATGAATTTTTGGGCTTCATTAAATGTCGATGTTTTAGCATTTTGCTAAACTTTTTTTTTCCAACTTTAGCTTTTTTGCAGAAGAAGTTTTAAACTCAGCTTAAACCCTGTAACACTTTCATATAAGAATGAAAAAGAAAACAAAGGGTTTTGAAATTGCAAAATAGTTGTGTTTAAAAGTTACATTTTCTGGAGAATGACCCTTAACTATCAGGTTCTTCTACACAGAAAAAAAAAGTTTTTAATTTGAAAAGAACTAGAATAAAAAAATTTTTACCTCGGTACATCGGAAGATTTTCTATTTTTTCACTTTTCATCCTGCTCTCGCTCTTCGACCTCTGACGTGAGAGAACTTTTTCTCCTTTCAATTCTATAAAAGAATTCAATGATGACTTTCTAACAAATGTAAAATAAAAACAAAAATAGACCTGGTAAAAACTTCCTAAAATAATAATAGATTTTTTTAAGTGACAAAAGCAAACTAACAAATTATCTTTTTAAAAAAATGAATGGTTGTTCTACTGAAGTACAAATAAACAATTCAGGAGAATCAAACTATTAAGAAATAATAGCAAAAAAGTATTTCAAGCAGTACTATAAATAAGAATTTAAATTTAGGAATCTAACTGAATGTTAGAGTGCAGGGGCGTAGCTAGGGGGGGGTTGGGGGTTCAACCCCCCCCCCCCGAAAAGTTAGTCTCAAAAAAAAAAGAGAAAAAGAAGAGAGAAGTGAAAGAAAAAAAAAAGAAGAAAAGGAAAAAAATTCCAAGCGATTATACATATATATATATTAATATATACACACATATATATATGTATATAATATATATATATATATATATATATATATATATATATATATATATATATATATATATATATATATATATATATATAAAAGAAGTAACCCCCCCGAAAGTCGGGTCTAGCTACGCCACTGTTAGAGTGAGAGAAATCACTTTTTAAAAAAAATATATTCAGCAAAAAATAAATAAATAATAGTGAGAGTGTTATTGTGGCACAATATGGGCTAGAAAAATCTTTAAAATTTTACACGCCCTGTCGGGCATGTTTGTCCAAAAAAAAGAAAAAAATAATAATAATACATGCCCGAATAAAGTTTTTTACATGCCTAGTTTTTTTTAAATTGTATAATAATAAAAATATTTGAATTTGGTCGTTTAGCATTAATTCAACAAAAAATTAATTTAACAGTTTTATATCTGATATTTCAATCTAAAACATTAAAAAAAGTTTCAATAAATAGTACATAAGTCATTGAGATTATCAATACAGGGGTAGAAGTGATCGACTTGTAATATATAGGACATTTAACACAAAAAATTATAGGACAAATATAGGACATGTTTTATGAATGATTATGATGTGAAAAAATAAACAATACATAGTTTATTTTTCTAATTATTTCTGCACCAATTATTATCAATGATTTCGATGAATCATACTGCATACAGTTTAAAAACCCAAATAAAAATGATACTTAGAATGAGTTTCCTGTTCTTGAAAGAATAATGCAATAAGAAAATAAGTTTACTTATATACAAAAAATATTTTAAAACAAATTTAAACAATCTGAAATCTATTTACATTTAATACAACTATTTACAATCATTGATTATTTATATTTTGGAAAAGCTTTTTCCTAACATTTTTCTGCATTTCCTCTTTTGCCAAGTACATCAAATCCCCATTCCTCAAACATTTTTATATTAATCTCTCTCTGTCTTTTTTTTTTTTTTTTTTGCATAATTACCTACATTTAAATATTTTAAATAGATCTTTTTTTTTTTTTTGTATTAATAATGGCTGAATCTTCACCGCATTTTAGTGAAGATTCATTAACAAAGTGCATTATTAAAACTTTGGAGAGCTTGTCATAAAATATGGATAACTGAAGCTTTCTCTTAAAACAATTTTTAAATTTTGTCAAAAATACTTTACACTTACAACAAAATTTAAACAGACGGGTGCCAGCAAACATTTCAAAAAAAAAAAAATAACTTATGTATCTCGTTTTTAAGCAGTCTTGAATTATCTTTTGTCAACTTGTGAGATAAAGTGCAAATCAAGTAACCTAAAGGCTTTTCAATAGTCGTTTTCTATAAATCATTATAACAAACTATGGGAATATAGGACATATAGGACAATTGGCGAAAATATAGGAAATACAGGACACTTTTGATGCTATTTTTTGAAAATATAGGATATATAGGACTACTTCTACCTCTGTCAATACTGAATCAAAAAAGTATAATAATTACATGCCAGTCAGACATGTAAAGGTAAAAGATTCATGCCCAATCGGAATTTTTACATGCATGTCGGGCAATATAATTTTTGAGCAATGGGCACAATAAACGATATAACTTGTAACAAATACGGAAACATATGGTCACCACTTTTGGTGAATAAGATTTGAGTATCTAGTAGACATTTTTAATGAAATGGTCGCCCTCTAATCTAAAGCTTCAGCATGAAACCCGAATTTCGAAATCCGATACTTTGTCCAATTTTTTTTTTTTCATTTTTAAATGTATATTAATTTTAATACTGTCCTATTACCTATAGGAAGCACAGTACCTTCAGTCCAGCAAATTTTTAAGTTTCTTTGATTCGACTAGCAGTTTGCTATCCTTTTGCAACAATCTTTTAACATTCACTTTCGGTTAACGATTATTCTTTTCTCGTCTCGTAAATATCAATACAAAGCCTATTGAACAAATGCACAAATCTATTTTTAGCATAAATATGACTTATTTATGGCATCGATCGGCACATGGCATAATAATAAAAAGCAACCATAAAAGCATAATGAAGTAGACTTTCATTCAGATTGATCGAGAAATTTGCGAAACTTGGCGAACGAAGAAAAACATGAAAAACACTGCACAACTGGAGAGTTTTTACTATTTTTCGAATCATTATCCAAAATATGGAAAAGTCGCAGTCTCAAGCTTTCTGGATGTGGGGTTCAATACTGCATAAATAAAAGGTGAGTTAGTGTAATACAGTAAACTCCTAATTATCTGCAACCTTTCACACACACAAAAAAAAAAAAGAGTAACATTGGCGATGATCAGTGGTTGGAAAAACTACATTTTTTTGGTAGCGAACTACAACTACAGCTACTTTCTTACAAATGTAGTTAACTACAACTACTTTTTTAAAAAAGTAGCAACTACAAACTACTTTTGAAATGTAGTCGCTACTTCGCTACTTTTCAAAAAATATGTAAATAAACAAAAATAAAAAAAAAATGAAATAAAATAAAATAAGTGGGTTTAGTGTGTCCCACAAAAAATGAGTCGATTTTTCAAGTCATACCCTCTTATATTTTCCCAGTTATGTCAAAACAATTTGAAAAAATGTTTCATATAATTTGTTGAATAACGGCAACCCGTGCCAACTTGCGTCTGAAAGTGTAAACCAGCACTTGTATGCTAGCTCCCCCCCCCCCCTCCAAAAAAAAAAACTTTTTAAAAATTCGAAGTTCCTGTTGATAAAACGTTGCCTCTAAACCCTACTCCCCACATGTACCACAAAAAATATTTATTCAAATTAAAAATCATTTGAATACCCCACACTTGGCCTAAAAATTATAATTTTCTTCAAATAATTGATTTTTTTTTCCTATTTATCTTTTAAAAATTTACACATGAATTTAAATAAAAAATCAAATTCAAAAATTATTAACGAGCCCATTTTCAGATCAACATTTTCAAATGAGTAACAAAAAAATAATACATTTAAAATGAAAAATTCAACTTAACCTTGAAAAAATCCATATATTTGAGTACTATGTGGAAGACTTCAATATTGCAGGAGAGCAAAAATTTCTATTTAACTCTAATTACCTACTTTACTGTTGATATTTTCGGTAATTTCGTAAAATTTACCATAAATTTTAAAAAATATGTATCGAAAAAAAAAACAATTTTTTGAAGAGAGTTATAATTTTAGGCCAAGTGTAGGGGATACTTTATGTTTTCTAATTTAAATAAATGTTTTTGTAGTGCATGCGGGGTATAGGGGGGGCAACGCTTTATCAACAGAAATTTCGAGTTTCTAATTTTTTTTTCTTTTTTATTTGGCACTGGTTGCAGTTGTTCAAATTACATGAAACTTTTTTATAATTGTTTTGATGTAAGCGGGAAAATATAAAAGGGTGTGCGACTTGAAAAATCAATTTTCTTTTTTTGGCGGACACTCTAATGCAAACACACACGGTAAGAGGATTGAATGAAAAAAGGTTTAGATTGACAAATTAGCTCATTTGAACATGGAATATTACTCAGAATTATCTATTATTTATCCCCCCCCCCCCCCCAAATGCCAAAATGTCCGTTATTCAGGGTTCATACTCTATTTGGATGAAAAAATTCCAGGACTTTTTCATGACTTCATGAAAATGTTCATGATCTTGTTACATGAAGAGAATAGTACTATTTAATATCAAACTTGCTTTTTTTTTTTTTTTTTTTTTTTGGAAATGAGCATTAGCAAAACTTCTATGTGAATGCCACTACTTGATTGAAGTGTACACCTAAAAAACTGAAGAATTCTTACCTGTTATCATCATATAAGTTTAAGTTAAGTAAAACTACAGTGAATGATGCTTAAATTTCGACCATTTTTTTATAAATCGGCAGAATGATAATGATTGGGGAAAAGGTTGAATAAATCATTACTAAGTTTCAATAAATTTGCTTCAAAAGTTGCCTTTTAGTGTCAACTTGACAATTTTTTGTTTCTTTAAAATAAAGCCACATTCTTTAGTAAATTCATGTTTCTGAACCAGATATTTATTTAAAAAAAATATAAATAAAACCATTTCATAATAAATAAATCTTTTGATTTAAATGTACTTGTTTACTTATTTGTACATTTTCAAATGCATATAAATTAATAGGTTCAGAAATTACAGAACATGTTTGAATAATGACACTGAATGTACCAGTGGGTCGCATGGATTAGTTTTGCGGGCCGTATATTGGGCACTACTGTTTTTGAGCGTTAGAATTCCCCTATTTCTGTATTCTATCGCCTGACTAAAGGTTGTCCAAAACCTTCAACAAATTGAGATAACGTCTGATAAATTTTAAAATAAAGATTTAGGAGTGATGGAAACGAAATTGGATGCAATAATTTTTGAGATCGTTCAATTTTCCAGTTTAAATAGCTTTCATGGTGCAATACTAAATCACTCAAGATTTCTAATACTCTTTTTAGCTACTGTTACTTTTTCCCAGAAAATTTCCCATGACTGAAAATAAATTTCCATGACTTAGACTAAAAATTTCAATTTTCCATGACTTTTCCAGGTCTGAAATTTGCTTTTTTTTCCCCCATGACTTTCCAAGATTTCCATAACCCGTACGAACCCTGGTTATTCTTCTCTTATATAACACTGTAATTCTCGTATTCATTGTAAGCCGGCAAGGGCAATTCAATATCATCCTCATGTATAACATTTACAGTAGCTTGAAAATTTGAGCTTCACGAAATATATTTATTTTTCTTTTCAACTTTAGGTTTGTTCACATAAAATTAACGAAATTTTCAATTCGCAAAATCATCGATATCTTCATTTTCGCGAAAATAAATGTTTTTACAGTGTTGGATCTCTTTGAAGTTTAAAACTTTCATCCACGGGGCATTCCCGACAGTCGGAAAAAACAAAGGAGTTACTAAATTGGCGGTTATCGCTAATTCATATATGAGTGATTCCATACCAACTCAACCAATGGAGGTTGCATGACCGACTCCGATTTTCTTTAAATTTGGTACACAGATTGATGATATATATGATAGAGGCATGAAAAAGTCCAAATTTTTAGGTCCCTGCTCCACTTATTTTTTGAGATACGGGGTCCTCGAAGTTTGTAAACCCGCTCAAAATGCCAAAAAAGTGATGTCATTTAATTTTTTTTTCTTAAAAATTCTACTCATGCAATATAGAAGTGTTTGGTATCTATGAAAATTAGTCACTCCAGGCATTCAGGAAAAAAATATTACAATGTTTAAAATGAAAACGGTTAAGGTACAGAGTACTCTTAGAAGTTACTACCACAAAAATTTGATTTTGCCGATTTCGCTGAAATTGAGACATTGATTCCAAAAAAAAAGGGAAACAAAACCAATGGTTTGCTCACTTTCTGGTAGTCTACTGGTGTTCCCTATAAATAACTACACAATAAATTATTTGGGTTTCACACTCCTTCTTGGAAATATTTAAGCTGAAAGACAACCCTAAGTCAAAAAAAACGCAATTTTGACCATTTTGGCAGCTGTTTTTCTCCTAAAGGGATTGCACTACGAACTTATTTCTTTTTTTTAAGTAAGCTACTGATATGTTAGCTATTCACAGGAAAAGAGTTTACTTTTGGTTATTATTTGCATAAAGAGATATCCCGCTGATAGCATATGCATGTTTTCCTCGTATTACCATATGCTTGTGTTCCTCCCCTCAGATTTTACAATAATAAAAAAGAAAAATAATGCATTTATTAATTGTACTATATCTGGAAAAATTCAAAAAAAAGTAACATATTACTGCATTTAAAAATGTAGTAGAAATTATTATAATGTTTTTTTTTTAATATAATAATTACAAAGTACTAAATATTTTTTTTAAAAACCAGTTTAAAAAAAGGAATTATAAATATTTATCTCTCAAGCAGTATAAGTTGAATTTAGCATAATATTGAAAATTGATACATAGATCATTTTATTTAGCTGCAAGCTTAAGTTCCTGTATTTTTTCCTTCTCTACAGCAGATACTTTAATCTGATTGGATATGTTTGCAGTCACAACAGATACCAAAAGCAGATTTACTAATCGGAATAAATTTATGGTATTCTCCTGTACCCTCTATTGCAGCGGCAAAAGCTACTTTTTCGGAAAGCACAAATATGATTTGGAAATAAAGAAAAATTTGTAAAGCATTAAGGAAAGAAAGAAAAATAAATTATTAATTTCAGACTCTTAAGGCTTATGGTTTTAGAAGGAAATATGCTACAATAAAGCATGATCTACATTTGTAAAATTTTAAATTTCACTTTAGTTAAAATGTTCATCGTTCAGTTCTTGTAGCGCCTTAAAAATTACTACATCAACAGTGCTTTACGCATTTGGTATAGTTTACTAGAAGCAGCTGTTAGATATACAACTGGGTGAGCAGTTTTAGGAAGGGTTCTTAACCTTCATTCGGGATTGATAAATGGACAAAGACTAGCCTAGCTGGGCCCAGAGTCTGTTGCTTGTCGTCACTTTTGTATTTGAATAAAATATACAGTCGACGCTCGATATAACGACCATCTCTGTCCCAGAAAAAAAAGGTCTTTATAACGAGTGGTCGTTATAAGAGGTATAAATTAAAAAAATACACCGTCATCATGCATGCCCAAGTAAATGCCCAAATTTTTTTTATGATAGGAATTTTTAGAAAAGTAGTGTGCAAAATATTATGACAGAATATTAAATAAGTTTTAAAGTAGAAAATATAGGGAGGAAAATGTTACACACTTTCAAATCTGCTACAACTACTACAACAATTTCTGAAGATAAAACCAGAAACAGAGGTCTGCCTTTTTAGCAGACGTGATGTTTGCAAAACATTATTTTCTGTTTCAGATATAGGTGATAAATTGTGTTTCTCTTGCTTTCCAAAGAAACATTTAAAAGTCCCTCGAGAACCCCAAATCTTTAAAACCACTAAATTCAAACACCAAACTACCAATACGTCTGTCAACTCCCTTTTCTTAGGAATCTGGAAATTTCTCGATTTTTCCTCCCATTATTTTTTCTGTGCTAGCAGTGGTGAATGGTAATCTTCCCCCCCCCCCCACCCCTCTTAAAGTTGGATTTGACATTGAAAACTTCAGGCAGATGTCCGTAAACAATAATGTCATTCCAAGCTACAAATTTGTTTTATTGGAAAGAACACAAGAAATAGCGTCCGCTGATTCGGTCGCTGTATTGGATTAGACGATACAGAACGGTCGTTATAACGAAAGCCAATT
Organism: Uloborus diversus; assembly: GCF_026930045.1. Classification (NCBI taxonomy): domain Eukaryota; kingdom Metazoa; phylum Arthropoda; class Arachnida; order Araneae; family Uloboridae; genus Uloborus; species Uloborus diversus. The sequence continues at coordinate 5,527,378 of NW_026557987.1, read as the reverse complement.
AACATAGAGTTTATAGGAACAAAGTTGGGACTTTAACCACTGGTCGTTATAATGGGACGGTCTTTATAATGTGTGGTCGTTATAATGAGCGTCGACTGTATTATTGTTAAGGCAATTTTAAAATGATCAAATTTTTCCTCGCATCTGAAGAACATGTAGCAAACACAAGAGAATTGCTTTCTGAAAGACTAGCTTTTGCCGCAACAATTGAAGCTAAAAGAGAATACCATACATTTATTTCGATTAGTAAATCTAAGCTTTCGGTATCTGTTGTGTCTGCAAACATATCTAATCAGATTAACGCATCTGCTGCAGGGAAGAAAAAAAACACAGGAACTTATGCTTGCAACTAAATAAAATTATGTTTGTATCAATTTTCAATATTATGCTAAATTCAACTTATATTGCTTGAGAGATAAATATTTATAATTCCTTTTTTAAAACTGATTTGAAAAAAAAATTTAGTACTTTATAATTATGAATGCAAATTGCTCAGTTTTGGTCTGTTTTCATCAAATGCCTAATATTAATATAAAACAGAATTTTTTTTTAAATATTTTTTTAAATGCAGTAATATGTTAATTTTTTTGAATTCTTCTATATATAGTACAATTAATAAATGCATTATTTTTCTTTCCTATTATTGTAAAGTCTGAAGGGACGAACATATTACGAGGAAAACATGCATATGCTATCAGCCGGATATCTCTTTATGAAAATAATAACCAAAAGTAAACTCTTTTCCTGTGAATAGCTAACATATCAGTAGCTTACTTAAAAAAAAGAAATAAGTTCCTAGTGCAATCCCTTTAGGAGAAAAACAGCTGCCAAAATGGTCAAAATTGCGTTTTTTTGACTTAGGGTTGTCTTTCAGCTTAAATATTTCCAAGAAGGAGTGTGAAACCCAAATAATTTATTGTGTAGTTATTTATAGGGAACACCAGTAGACTACCAGAAAGTGAGCAAACCATTGGTTTTGTTTCCCTTTTTTTTTGGAATCAATGTCTCAATTTCAGCGAAATCGGCAAAATCAAATTTTTGTGGTAGTAACTTCTAAGAGTACTGTACCTTAACAGTTTTCATTTTAATCATAGTAATATTTTTTTCCTGAATACCTGGAGTGACTAATTTTCATAGATACCAAACACTTCTATATTGGATGAGTAGAATTTTTAAGAATAAAAAATTAAATGACATCACTTTCTTGGTATTTTGAGCGGGTTTACAAACTTCGAGGACCCGTATCTCAAAAAATAAGTGGAGCAGGAACCTAAAAATTTGGACTTTTTCATGCCTCTATATCATCAATCTGTGTACCAAATTTAAAGAAAATCCGAGTTGGTCATGCAACCAACTTTTTTTATTTTGGTTGAGTTGTATGGATTTCTTTTTAAGTCAAGCTCTATTCAATACAAATTTTGGCGAAATATGAAAATTACAATTGCAAACGAACTAATGGCGTCAAACAGATAGAATGTATGGCGTCAAAATGATATGCCAGAGGTCATCTCGTATTTTTATAAGTCTTATTTCTGATTGCATCCGTTGATGTACTCGCGTAAGATTTGCACGAGTCAAATTTGTTTGAATCGAATTGTTTCTTTAAAAAAAAAATCTTTATTAAAAAGTAGTTTTCAGAAATCGCTACAAACTACTATTTTTTTGTAGCGAACTACTCACTACACTACTCTTTTTTAAAAGTAGTGCGCTACACTACAAACTACTGAAAAATGTAGCTACTACAGTAGCGTCGCTACTTGTAGCGCGCTACTTCCAACCACTGGCGATGATTAACTGAATGTAGATAAATGCACACGTTTTTACTTTAGGAGTTCAACATCTATTTTTAGACATTCCTATTTCTCTTCCCCCCTCCCTTCCAATGTCAACAAAATCCGAGTAATTAAAACAAGATTTTTTAGACCTACACTACCTTCTGAGTATAAACAAATGACCAGACCTGTCTTGTTTGAAAAAATTCCCTCCCCTATGCACTTTGTTAATCTGTATAACCTATCTTGATCTGTTTCAGTTCATCTGTTTGCTGGCGTACGTATAAATTTCATCTGCAATAATGATGGATCCGTTTTTAGCTTACACCGACATTTTTTACATGCGCTGTTATCATTTTAGCTTTGATTTAAATGTATGTGAGTTTTATTGATCTTGTTAAGTTATTGCACACAACACACATGCATTTTTTACTTATTTTGCAGATCATTTAAGAATTTGCTTATCCAGGGTTCGCGTGCCACCAGGGTTGGCAAGTTTCTGCCGAGGCGGTTAAAACCACTGGTAGAAACCGGTTAAAACCGACATGGCAAAAAAACCACTTTCTGCCACATTTGCGGCAGAAACTGGCAAAAACTCACACAATGAAAAATTAATTCTTGATATACAACAGAAAATGCAGGGAAAAAATAATTGTTAACCAAAGCACTGTAATTTTATTACAAAATTATCACAATTCAAAATCAAATATTACATTGTTCGGACCCTGCAATTGCCTCTTCGAAAAGGTGGTTTCAAAAATCTAAACAGGTTCTCAATTTAATATGCACAAATAAGAAACTTTAGAATATTCTTTAAATAGAAGAGCTAGCAGACAATGCATCAAGGAGCAAGCAATTGTTCGTGAAACTTTCATCTGTTGCATAACTGGTCCACCAGGTAGTAACTGGGAATGTGGTAAAAATTTGACTGGAAAAATAAGTTTAGAGAAATGGGGCCGATTTGTTTTGCAAAACTGTGACATTAGGTACAAAATTCTAGGCAAGTAAAATTCTGGCACTTTCTTCTTGAAGCACATGATAATTTCAATCACAAACAATTTAGAGGAAGCATATAAGTGAGCAAATTACAATCAGTAATGCCTGTTTAATTCTGTATGTCACTCCTCTTTGCTAAGCACCTCCGTATGATTTTTACTTTCTTCTATATCTAATACATAGAAGAAAGTATTGGATTCGTGCAAATTTTCGAATTTCGAAGGATTCGAACGTTTTGAGGTGTGCTGAGTCCATTTCGACTATTTTTGGAAAATGTCTGTCTGTCTATGTGTATGTGTGTGTGTGTGTATGTATGTGTGTGTGTATGTATGTGTGTGTGTATGTGTGTGTCACGTCTGTGTGTGACCAGTTTTTTGTGGCCGCACTACAGCAAAAACTACCGCATGAAATCGAACGAAACTTGGTACACATATGTGCCCCTATGTGAACTTGTGCCCATTGGTTTTTGGCGCGAATCCCTCCAAGGGGGGGTGGAGCAATGGGACGTTTTTTGAATCACGCGTGATTGCTATTCCTCAGGAAGTAACTGGCGAAATCAAACAAAATTTGGTCCATATGTTGCCATTAACAGAAACAGGTGCTGATTCAATTTTGGTGTCAATAACTCAAACGGGGGTTGAGCTATAGAACGTTTTTTGTCGTCGATTGTGACTGCTGTATCTCAAGAAATAATGAACGGAATGAAAGAAAAATTATCGGCAAGTAGCCCTTAGTGGGTATAAAAGCTGATTTTATTTTGGTGTCATACTAGTTTATCCTGTGTTAAATTAATCCAAATACTACGAGCCTCCGCAATTGGAAAGTTCCCTTTCCGAACTAAATCAAGGGCACTAGCATTGGATTTTATTTTTTAAAATGATGAAATGTTTGATTTTTTAGTTTACTTAAACAAATATCATTTACTAATTACTTGAGTTATTAAAGACACATTTAAGTTTTTGCCAGTTTCTGCCGGTTATAACCAGTTTCTGCCACCGGCACGGCAAAAACTAGTTTCTGCCGGCAGAAAGCCAACCCTGCGTGCCACCCTATTCCACGTATGATCGAAAGTTTACCGTAACGCTTTGCTGTGGGCCATATTTTGTATGTTTCTCTCATGCATTAAGAACAGGGTTGGCCGAATTGGACCCAATTGGGTTGGACCCAATGGGTTTTTTTGAAAAAACCCATTCAAAAAAAACCCATTATTTAGCCCACTTTTGGGTTTTTTAAAATTTTGTGAGAAGTTTTTAAAAAAAGAAAAAAATAATTTAAATACTTTCACAATTTAAACTTCTTTTTTTATTTGTTCTTCACCACAGACAATGAACATGAAAAATGGATTTTGAGCTTTAATAGTATTTCTTAACTCATAACGGCATTAAAAATATACTTCAAAGATTTTAAATAAATGTATTTAACATTTTCTTTAACTGATCAATAAATAACTCAAATTATCTTGACCTAGTCCTGTCACGTCTGATTTTCTCAATATTTGTAGATTGTACAGAAGAAACTAATCTAGTTAAAAGGCTTTCATGTAAATTATTTTCTGCTAACCAACACGTCACAAATCTCGAATAAACACAAGGTAAATTTTATAGAAATAAACAGATTTTTCAAACGGTCGACAGGAAACAGAACAGGTACAGTATTTTCATTATTTTACAAAAAAGTTTAATATTTCTTACCCTGTACACAGAAATAGAAAAACAGGCAACATAAAATTCAAAGAAATGTCTTGATTAAGCTGGAATTCAGTAAAAAGGGATTTAAACTAATTGAGGTTCTACAGTTGCATAACGAAATGAAATACTATAAAGTAAAATGCAAAAAACAAATGTAGTAATTAAAAACGAACAATAGATTTTCTCACTCGAGAAGTAACTTTGCCTCAACTGTTGGTAATAATGAAAATTAAAAAATCTGAAACTTAAACATCCTTGGGTTTTTTCGTCTTTTATACTTTTCTACATAAAACTCTGAATTTTAACTAGTTTTCCAGCTTTTTACCCGAAGATAATCTTTGCACTTTGTCCATATACTTATGCTACAATATGCTACAAGTACCCCCACATTTTCCCTAAAAAAAGACAAAAAAAAAACACATTTCTTTAAAAAAAATCCAACTTTAGTTGGTTTTTTTTTGGGTTTTATTTAAAAAAACCCAAAAAACCCTGGGTCCATGGGCTTTTTAAAAAAAAACTCGCGTTTTTGCCAACCCTGTCTGAAAGGGCGATAAGTTCCAATCTCATCTCTTGTATGGTCCCTTAAAACTTTAAACTCAAATATCTCTCTGAGTTTTGGTTGCACAAATGTCAAGTTTTCTGCGTCAGTAATATCTTCCAATGGGTATTTCCCTAAATATAAGGACCAAGGGCCTATATAAAAAGTCAAATTTTGCACTTTTTGACTCATTTTTATTTTTGCTTCAAACTTTCAATATCTTAACTCAGCATCTGATTTTGAACATTTTTGCAATTGGAAGTATACATCTAGAACTAACGGTTGCGAAAATAAAGGTCTTGCAGGTTAAAACGGAACACCCTGTATATCGACTGATACATATCGGCAAACCCGGCTACTAGTTTGGCATAATTCCGCCGCATGCATTGAAAAAATAAACCAATCTCACCCGTATGCTTCTGAGAGTACTTCCTCTGCATGGCCCTCCTGATCTCTTCGGTGAACTTCTGCTGTTCCCTCAGGTCCACATTAGAGTGTCTGATCGAGTTGCCATTGGCGATCTGTCTGGCCCAGATCAGTGCGATGACCAGGACCAGCAGGAAGAAGTTGGTCCCGATGCCCACCAGGGCAGAGAGCACGGGCCAGTAGTACATCAGGTACCTGGGCGAATAGAGTCAAAACGTATCACTGCCGCATTCTCATTTACTTGGGTCAATAGGGTATGAAAGCAAGGGCGCCCATATAGGGGGGCAAGGGGGGGCTCGAGTTGTTGTATAATATATTCAGACATAATTGGTCTTGCCATTTAAACAACCCTCTATCGCAGGGTTGGCCGGATTGGACCCAATTGGGTTGGACCCAATGGGTTTTTTTGAAAAAACCCATTTAAAAAAACCCATTATTTAGCCCACTTTTGGGTTTTTAAAAAATTTTGAGAAGTTTTTAGAAAAAAAAATCGATTATTTTAAATACTTTCACAATTTAAATTTATTTTTTATTTGTTCTTCACCACAGACAATGGACATAAAAAATGAATTTTGAACTTAAATAGCATTTCTTAACTCTTGACGGCATTTAAAAAAATACTTCAAAGGTTTTAAATAAATATATTTAACTTTTTCTTTAACTGAAAAATAACTCGAATTATCTTGACTAAGTCCTGTCACGTGTGATTTTCTCAATATTTGTAGATTGTACAGAGGAAACTACTCTAGCAAAAGGCTTTCATGTTAATAATTTTCTGCAAACCAACACGTCACAAATCTCGAATAAACAAGGCATATTTTTTAGAAATTAACAGGTTTCTCAAACGGTCAGACAGAAAACAGAATAGGATGTACAGTACTTTCAATATCTTACGAAAAAGTTTAATATTTCTTACTCTGTACACAGAAATAGAAAAACAGGCAACATAAAGTTCAAAGAAATGTCTTGATTAAGCTGGAATTCAGTAAAAAGGGATTTAAACTACTTGAGGTCTTACAGTAGTTTTGTATAACAAAATAAAGTACAATAAAGTAAAATGCAAAAAAAAAAAAAGTAATTAAAAACAAACAAATGAACAATAGATTTTATCACTTAAGAAGTAAATTTGCCTTAACTGTTGGTAAAAATGGAAACTAAAAAATCTGAAATTTTCTTCGGTTTTGTCGTCTTTTATACTTTTTTTCAGAAAACGCTGAATTTTAACTGTTTTCCAGCTTTTTTTACCCCAAGACAATTTTTGTGCTTTGTCAATATACTTACGCTACAATATGCTACAAGTACCCCCACACTTGCCCTAAAAAAAGACAAAAAAACTGCACATTTCTTTAAAAAAACCCAGCTTTAGTTGTTTTTTTTTTGGGTTTTATTTTAAAAAACCCAAAAAACCCTGGGTCCATGGGCTTTTTTAAAAATACCCGGGTTTTTGCCAACCCTGCTCTATTGTCATCATAAATATATACGTATCAATTTTTTCATTGTTTGTCTCACTGTCCGGTAGATGGCGCCACGAGTGGGCATCAACTCTACGTTTTCTGTGGGATATAAGAAGTAAGATCACAGAGGGTTTGTGTGGTATTTGGTGTGTGGCTGTCTTTTAACATGGTGCTCTTTTTCCTCATGTTCGAATAGTGTGTGTTATTTAGAATATTCACTACAGGTAAATGTTCATCCATCCTGTTTTGAAAAGTACACTGTAATTTCTTTAACTTACCAACTATTTTAGACTTTTAAATAAAAGCTTTTTATAGCAGAAGTATCTTTCCTTGTAATGCGTCATATTCATTCTGCTTAGTGTTAGACAGTATTAGAATATGTCAGGTATCTTCGCTAACGGCGTTTGATATTCTGTACATAACACGAGCCCCCCTTTAAAAATTATAACTTCCTTGCTTTTAGTACTTTTTTCTTTGAAAAAATGTAAAAACATTTCTTCTCTAGCCATTAATGAATAAGTTATTAAAAATGCCAATTTTAATGATTCTAATCTGTCCTGAGATCTGTTTCCATGGGGAAAATATCCTGCTAAACCATGGTTAAAATATCTGAGCCCCCCCCCCCCCTACAATTTTGCATATGGACGCCCATGTATGAAAGTGCTTGTTTAAAAAGCTGAACTTCATGTGTAAAAAAAAAAAAAATTACCACAAAAGGAACAGGCAGTTTGAGTCGCATACATAAATCAGGATGTTATGAAATGCATTAATAGTGAATTATTAAGACAATTAAAAACCACCATTTATTTAACAAAAAAAAAAGGGTAAAATAGAGAAAATACTACAATAAATGTTGAATTGAGATAGAATATGCGAAAATAGCTAGCAACTTTCAAAAGAAATGAAATACAGTACAACCTTGATATCTCGAATCTCTCGGGACGGGAAAAATTTTCGAGATATCGAGTTATCAAGGTTTTAAAAAAATTACACTAGTAACTCTCACATTTAGACAGACGTACGCTATATGCATTTACATATGAACTATGGGACTACTTTGAATTACGATCAATAAAGTAGTCTTCAATATTTCACTAGATTTAAAATTTTCCAATTGTCGAAAGTGCGCAGGATGAGATTTTGAAATGAACAACAATTTCAACTTGGTTTTTTCCACCTAAAAATTTAAAAATTCTAATTTTATCTTTAACCAGTAACCTCACATTCAAAAAGTTCTCAGCAGCCATTTTGTAAGAGTTAAAAAAGCTGAATGATGAAAACGAGGAACGCATTTTCCGTTTTCGTGTGAAAAATGATGGACGAAAAATCGAACCCCTTTCCTCAAAATGGACAACATGTTCGAAAGAAATGCACAAAGATTCTAAACTCTGGGGAAAACACAGCACCCCTTCATACCAACACTCCCCTATTATCTTGCCCCAATCCCTTATTCACAAAATTTCGAAGAAAAGGGATGAAAAACGTTAAGCAATTGTCCCTGGAACTGGTTTTACTACAAAAATTGCCAAAGCAAAACGACAATTGAAACTTGCTTCTCTGCAAAAATTTCGACATATCAAGGGTTTTGAAATATAAATTTCGAGATAACTATGGAAAATATATAGGGGTTTTTATAGAAAATGCTGAGGAAAATTTTTGTTTCGAGACATCAAGGGTTTCGAGATAAGGAGGTTCGAGATATTAAGGTTTGTTGGATGGAAAAGGATTGAATTCTCAAACATGGCGAGTCATTTTTGGCAACGCACGTGTTTGATATTAGCACGTTGCCCAAACGAATTTATTTTTCCACCTATATACATTTGAAATAATGAAAACACATTTTAACTACTTTAAAAAGTTTTTTCCAGATCTCCCAATGGATTCAAAAGTGCATCAGTTGAATCCATTAGGAAACCTGGAATCTTTTTTTTCAAATATAAACCTTGAAGTGTCTACTACTGAAGCACTGGCCACTCACTACTGGTGTGTTTACTTTATACCATTATAACAAAACATAAATAAACAAATGACATCACTTAAAAAAGCTTTCTTTCTTTTCATGAAAATGTGATTGGTTACACCTCCTACTGGTGAAAACATCTTTTTGCATTCTTTAGAAACTTTTACTCAATTTTACCTTGTCATTACATCACATGGTAGATTTTGAAACTGCCTCATTGGAAAAATACATGTTTAAAATAACCGAATTAAAAACCCTAAAAAATATTTATTTGCAGAAAAATATTTATCTTTTCTTCTTGAGTGAGAGTTCTTTCCCCATAGAAACTGATTTCAGTATAGATTCGAGTTTTTAAAATTTGACATTTGTAATAACTTATTCATTAATTATTGGAGAAGAAATGTTTTCACATTTTTGCGAAGAAAAAGTACTAAAAGCAAGAAAGTTCTAATTCTAAAGGGGGGAGGGACTTGAGCCCCCACTTACCCCCCTCCCCCCATTATGGAGCGGCCTTTGTGCAGTTACCCTACTTGTTTCATAGCCATATTTTATAATACAAAAAAATGCATAAACCATGAAAATATAAGCAATTTTATTATGAATAAAGAACAAAAAATGAAGGGACACATGATGTAATAAAATATTACAAATGAAAGCAGTATAATAACTTATAACACTAAAAATGAAAAAGAGACAAAAATGAATCATTAGAATAAAAGAACAAAATGTATACCAAATAAACAAATAGTATCACATAAAAAAGTTTTCTTTTTTTCATGAAAATGTGATGGATCACACCTCGTAGTAGTGAAAATATTTTTTTGCATTCTTTATATATAGAAACTCTTACTCAATTAATTTAATTAAATGATGGATTTTGAAACTGTCCAATCAGAAAAATACATGTTTAAAATAACTAAATTAAAACCCTTTTTTTTTTCTATTTGCAGCTATATTACCAAAAGTATGGGTATATTTTTCTTATCAAATACCGGTTTTACGAAATTGCAAAAAGGATGAAATATTGGTATCCGATATACCGATATTGCAATCGCTAATGGGAGCTTTGTTATGAGAAAAAGGTTAATTAATTCATAAATACCTCAGCCCGGTAAAGCGAGCATGAATCCTCAGCGAAGCAGAATAAATTTCCGTCGTCTTCCCTTGTATCTCGATGTAAGCAAAGTGTGCAGGCTTGTGCTGAGAAAAGATTAAATATTACTTTATGAATAAAAGTGTATCACATATTGAAGTCACAGAAATTAGACCAGTGGCATTTCAATATGAATACATAAAAACTCCCATAATCCAAAGGTCGCCAAGATGAAATACTTGTAAGGTAAGTGGAATTTTTGATGTTAGCATTGTTCCTTCACCAAACCTGCCACATGCAACAAAAACACTTGATCATTGGTTGATACAAGCAACAATAAAATTAAAATTTTTAAAAAAAACTCCGGCTGAGTCACAACTGTAGAATCAAGAGAGAAAATTGAAAATCCTTTCAAAAGCCTTACATTATTAAAAATCAATATCAAGTATTTTATTTGCTACTAAATAGAAACTGGCAACAGATAAAAATTTTAAATCATTGCATTTTATTGTCGGCCAACAATGAATTTGGTGATCAATCGCGTGAATGAAGGCTTAGCCATTATTAGAATCTACTTTAAAAAAAACATTATAATTCAAATTCTATGAAACATGGAAGTTCCAAACACATAGCTGCCAACATATCAATTTTAAAAATCTTACAATACATGCCGTGGTTGTATTTGTACCTTTTTAACCAACACACAACAACAAACCGTTAAAACTAAAAGCATTATATTTTCAAATCTTTACGTGTAATTAATCAGCAGAGAAAAAAACGAAAAAAAAAACTGGATTCAGAAAAGAGAAACACAGGATTACAACAAGCTGTTAGTTTCAAAAAGGCAGACCTGTGCATTTAAAAATTTAAGAATACAAGTGTGCACTTTTAAAATATTGTCCTATATTTTTCTGTAAGATGCATTATTTAATATTCAATTTTAAAAATATTCTTTTGGAAGAAACTAATAACTTGCAGTATTATCTTACTTTTTCCTTCATAAATTAATGCAGTTAGCTGCTTTTGCTGAAACTACTTTAACTGGAACTTAAGTTTTCTTATAAGCTGCTGACTTAGCAACATTCAAAAATTTTATTTCAATAACTTATTCAAAACAAGCTCTTTTTTTTTTGGTAAGTTCTTATTGATTAAAATGTTATCCAGGTTATTATCAGACAGAACTGCACAGCTCTGTCCTTGCCTTTCTGACACTGCTGAATATTCTTTTGCACTCTGCATTACTGTGAGGTATGGCTAGAATGGAAAGCAGAGAAAAGGAAAGCCTTTCATACTTCAATAAACCATTGACATCAACTCATTTCTTCAAAGCAGCCTATTTTATATCTATCCTCTCCCTTTTTAGCACAACATTGGGCAAATCATCTATTTGTACAGAGCAAAATTCACTTTGGAGCTTATCTTAGGCTCTTCATCTGCAGCTTCTTGGTTCTTCTGAAGCAACATACCAGGCAACTCATTGGAAAAAAAGCAATACCAGAGATCTAAAACCTAATTACCTTACAATTATGCCATAAGATCTTACAAACTTACAATACCTCCAAAAATCTTACAATGTAAGGCTAAATCTTACAAGTTGGCAGCTATGCAAACACGTTCTATCAGACGCAGGAAAAAATTCCTCTTAATTTTGGCATTAAATTTTAAAATTTTTAACCGTTTTCATTGCATTAATTGCGAAAAACCTTCCAGAGGCTTTTAATTAATATCTTTGTTTATGAATGTCATCCAAAGATGCAACCTAGCTAAGAACACCCTTGATCAACTCTGCTTTCAGTTTTTTTTTTTCAAAATCAGTCCATCTGTTTAGGCGCTAGAGTGCCACAGACAGATACACACACACACACACACAGACAAGTCAAACTTATAACCCCCTTCCTTTGTGTCGGGGGTTAAAAACGAGTGCCTTGTCATTTTAAAAACTAAAGCTTTGACTGATTAGCACAATAAGTATATGCACAGTACTATACTTTTTTTCTTATGTAAGACAGCTTGTATTATAGGTTTACTAACAATTAAACAAAATATACTTTAACACTGCATTTCTTTCAAAAGCATTTCTCTCATAAAACATTGCACTTGGGTAAAAAAAAAAAATGCCACAAAGAGTCACCTGGTGACAATAGCTCAATTTTGATGTTTAAAGCGCAGATACGACTTCTGGGCTTAGCCTGGCAGAAGAATGGAAGTTTCTTTTATTTCAAAAAGAAACAGTATTGATACTATATTAAAATTAATCTTTTTTTCCCCTTCTACAACATAATACTTTTTGCATGCTCTTTCCTTAAACCTTTGTAAGAATGTTGCTAACATTCCTTTATGCCCTTAAATTATTATTTTTATTTTAAGGGAAAAAAATAATAATTTTAAGTATATTAAGTTAATAAGTATGTATGTGAAAAAAAAACTCTCTTCTGAATCTAAATATTTGAAGGGCTCGGGGGGAGAAATGTGACAAGCCACAAGGAGGGACTTTTCGATCAAAATTTTTGTCTCTCATGACTAAGATTGAAATAAACATGACAATGGATTATGTCATTAGTATTCTTTAAAAAAAAAATGTGTATTGCATGTAATATGTGCTTGTTATTTATAGTAGGTCATTACTAATGGATTTAATTATATGCCAATAACGTAATCAATTCAGAAGCAATCATCGTCACTGCGATTTGTTCAAACGTTTCTTAAATTATTTTAGGTTCCTTTTAGGGAGGCAAGTTAAATTTTTATTTATTGAAAAGCTATGGTAAATTCTTTAGCACTGGTTTAGGGGTGGTCACTCTTACTGCTTAAATTATTTCTCAGTTTTTATTTAATTTTTATAAAATTATTCGTTATTAAACACTACTTTTCTTGTTAAAATAACAAATGACATTGTTAGTAAACATTTTTACAAAATTAAACTGTTAATTAATACTTATAAGATATGTATAGAACTTAAGATTCATTTTTAAGCGGAACACATATTTTTTGCAGTATTAATTTTTTTAAATAATTTTAATACAACAAATGTGCAGGAACACTGCAGACATGTGTTTCTGCCCCCCCCCCCCATTACAAGGAACGTCTTTTTCAGTGCATAACATGTGAGTTAAAGAATGTAAAGACATTCGACAAAAAAATCCGACTTTTGTCGGATGCCTTTAAATCCACGAGCTCCCATGTTGTGCATTGAAAAGGGAATTCCTGGTAATGCCAAAACACGTGTCTGCAGTGTTCTTGCACTGTGCTTTAAACGTTGTTTTATTTCCTTTTATTTTTCAAGCAAAGGTATTTTCATAATTTTTTATAACTAATTTTTGTTTGCAACAAAAATCCATTTTTAATATAAAAATTGCATATTTTCTGTACTTTTTTTTTGCATAATTTTACATAATAAGTTTTATCAACTTTGGGGACATTAAAATAAAGATTTATTCCATTGAAGCATTACAAACTTCATTATTCTCAAAATTTAAAATTTGACTTATAAATTTTAATTGTAAATGATTGCAGAATATAATGCTTGCTCTTTTTTCTATAAATTTTAGTATCTGTCTTCGACAATATTCAATTTTTTGCAACTACTCGGTATTGGCCGAGTATCTGATCAGAATTTGGTCGAGTACCGAGTACTCGGCAAATTGGCCGAGTATGCCAAGTACCGAGTAGTTACCGAGTACTCGGTACGTCTCTAGTTTTTTCCCTTTTAGTACCGAGCATTTATATGAAAAATAAGGTGAAGTTTTGTGAGGGTAAAATTATTCTATTTCTGAAATACATTTACACTAAAAAGGATAAAATAACAGATTTTTTTTAAAAAATACTAAGCACTTTTCATAATGCACTCAAAAGGACAAAATAACTTTTCTGGGTCAGAAAGGACATTTTAAAAATTCCTGTAGTTTTCGAAAATTCCAAGAAAATAACACCACAAACGAAGAAAAGTGCGGTTCTAGTCATTTCAAAATCAACTTTCCCAATAAGAAAAATATGCAAATTTCAACACTCCAAGTTAGCATTGAAAGCTAGATAATGATAAGAAATTCTCTTCATGACTTGAGCCACACTTTTCTTCGTTTGTGGTGTCATTTTCTTGGAATTTTCAAAAAACTACAGGAATTCTTAAAGTGTCCTTTCTGACCCAGAAAAGTTATTTTGTTCTTTTGAGTGCATTATGAAAAGTGCTTGGTATTTTTTTTTAATTCTGTTATTAATTAGTATCGCAACACATAATATATTTGAAAAATAAAAATCTTTGACTTACATCAAACTGAGAGTTTTAGCGTAACTGATCCTTTTCTAACAACATTTTATTATTTTGAAAAACGAAATTGAATGTTACGTAAGAATAGAGGGAGAGGGGTTTGAAAAATCTTACGTACCCTTAAGCAAGGGGAGGGGGGTCAAAAATGGGGTTGTTTCCTTCAGTCAGAAATATTATTTTTAGTCACTGAAATCGATAGAATAAGCAAAAAAAAAATATATATATATATATAGACAATAAGAATAACATGGACCCAGAAAATACTTTCATTTCCCCAACAGTTATTTTTTAATGTGTCCAATTTTTCAAACAAGACGTAGTCTTTATGACGTCACAAATGATGCATTTTGGCGCATCTTTTTACTGCGTCTCCACGTTATGATAATCAAGAAGGGAATTAAATATTGTGCTCTACGCTTGCTATCAACCCTATCGTTGCCAATACACGTGAGTAAAGATGCAAATTAAATATTTTGTTCTGTGAATGGCATTTCATCATTTGTGATGTCATCGGCAGAAGCGTAAACACTGAAAGCGCACTGATTTAAGTAATTTTTTTTCTAACATTAAACTTGGTCAAATTATTTAAAAAATGGTCAGATCCTATGTTTTTAGGCATGCTCTTTCAGAAAAAAAATACATTTAAATTTTTGGAAACAACCCCATTACCAAACTCATCCTCACGTAATCAATAAATGGCCCCTAACAGCAGCTCCAAATCTTTCCAAAAAATGCTACGAGAGAAACTCGAAAAGGACGACATAATTCCGAGAACGAAAACCAGCAGATACTTACGCCATCTTCCACAAAGTTCTCAAACAGCGAAATGACGAGGGTCTGCTTTTCCTCCACAGATCCAACGAGGAGCCCCGGAGCAAAGAATAAGGTGTAAATGATCTTGAACAATGGAGTCTTGTAATGGAGCAGGGCCTGCAACAAAAATATACCATGTCACTGGAGACTAGCAATCAGGGTCCGAAAATATCATATTTTCGAAAATATCCGATATTTTGATATATCTATCCTATATTTTCGATCAGCACAAACTAAAGTATTTTGTAGTAAGTTACCGCCCTAAAGCCAGGGCTAAGGCAGAAATACTTAAAATGCACTGCCAGCTCAGTTATTCCATCCGAGGACTGCAGTTTCGTGCTTTTTAGCACTCATCGGCCCGGCATAGGAACAACATGTGCTGGAGGCGAAAAATCTCTTAAGGGAACCAAGAGAGCCAAACAAACTGGTAACTAATGCAGAATTAGCAAACCAGATGAGCGACCCCAGCAATGGTGCGGTTCAACTCAAAGATTGATGGCAAAGCTAAGGTATTTTGTAGTAAGTTACCACCCTAAAGCCAGGGCTAAGGCAGAAATACTTAAAATACACCGCCAGCGGAGTTATTCCATCCGAGGACTGCAGTTTTGTGCTTTTTAGCACTCATCAGCCCAGAATAGGAATCACATCGGTCGCTCATCTGGTGTGCTAATTCTGCATTAGCTACCAGTTTGTTTGGCTCTCTTGGCTCCCTTAAGAGATTTTTCGCCTCCAGCTCATGTGATTCCTATTCGGGGCCGATGAGTGCTAAAAAGCACGAAACAGCAGTCCTCGGATGGAATAACTGAGCTGGAGGTGTATTTTAAGTACAAACTAAAGTCTTCAAAATAATAAATGAATCCTCAAATCACTCTTTATTTTCTTGTATTATTATTAAAGCGACATGTAGACTTAAACTTAAGGTTTCTTTCGTTATTTGTATCTAATATTTCATTTAAATCTTTTATCAATTTTAATGGAGTTGATTTAGCATTGGCTGTTGCACTCATTTTTCTTCAGTTTGCCGCTTTCACACAGTTATATGATTCCGAAATAAAAAAATATGCTTTAGTCCGTGCACAGTCCAGGGGTCTGCCCAGGATTTTTCGCAGGGTCCGTTTTTTGTGAAAAATAAAATAATTTTATGAAAAGTGAATTCATTTTGTGAAAAATCAAATAATTTCGCAAAAAAAAATTAAATTAAAAATTTTTTTTTGTTAAATTGAAATTTTAGAATTTAGAGTAGGCACAAACTGCATCATTTAAACTTAAAGTAGAGTGTTTTCCCTCTCTATGTTGAGAATATCATTTTGGTGTGTTTTTCTAGTATTTGGCGGGGGGGGGGGGAGAAATCGCTCCCTCAAGTAGCAATATTTATCTCCATTCTACATTATGTTAAATTATACTAGAAATGTTTCTGTACAGCATTTAAAATAATTGTAACAAAAAAAAAAAATAAATAAATAAAATTCAGACGAGGGTTCAGCATTTAACTTTTGACCCAAGACACTCTTAAAAAGCACAGAATTCCCTTTAAAACTTATACATTCCGTGATTTTAACAAAAATAAAAAGAGATTTTATTTGTTTACTTCTTAACAATGTGTATTAAACATCAAAAATTCAAAAAATCAGATTCCCATAGCGGATGCAAAGAGATCGCAATTCTCAAAGTGAAGGCATCAAAGGTATAAAAACGGCTTGTAAAAGAAATATTTTTGATTAAATTATTTTTAAATTGCATTTTAGAGTCCTATGATAAAATATATCATTAATATCTGTGGACACAGTTGAAGCAAAAATAAAATTATACCATCGATTCAGCATTTTAATTTTTGACTCAAAGAAAATGGAATTTTGCTTTAAAAACTTGAAATGCATGTTCTAACAAAAATAGAGACTTTTCATTTATTTGCATCCTAATAAAGCGAAGTTAGCTTGAAAAAAGAACAAAATATGATTCTTATATATATTATAATATGATTCTTGATATTATTTTCGGATGTTAAAAGATTGTATTTTTCAAAATGTAGACATCTAAAGAAAAAAAACGGCAAGTAAAACAGTTTATTTAAAGTTAATCATCCTTGTTAGCATTGAAAAATCAAACCCATATAATTTTCTCCCAAAATAACAGTTAAACATTGTACAGCACCATAAAAACGCAAATATTGACTAGCTGGTAAATTGATGAGAATATTTTCTAATCAAGTCATTATAAAGGATTAACGCCAGATGCTAAATGGTGATTAATTTTGAAGTTGGTAACCCTATCTGAAGCGATCATATTTTTCCCCACCCTTACTATCCCTTTGCAGTTCTAAGTTCATTTCTCTGATATATATTATTGTAGTTTATTAAATCATCAGCAGGGAGAAAAGTGCTTACCGCCTTTTCAGAAAAGTTTACAACAACACTGCTGCTAATTAGCTGTGTTAAAACAAACAAAATTATTTAAAACCAAACTTATTTTCAGCTGTTAATTTCTTTCCAAGAAACAAACAACAAGCATTATATTTATTTCGCAGTAGCAATTTATCGCTTGCAAGAGTGCAAGAGTGATTTTTTTTTCCTTTGCAAAATTAGCAGATTTTGTATAGCTGATCCCTCTAATTTGACTTCAAAAAGGTTTCAAAAATTATCGGTTTAATATGCCTTATTTTGCTTTCAGATTTGCTCTTTCAATAAACAATTTGTGAAAGATCAGTTCTTGTTTATCAGAATTTTGTGAAGGGTCCATTTTGGTTGATCGGGATTTTGTGAAAGGTCCGTTTTGGTTGATCTGATTTTTGTGAAGGGTCCATTAACGGACCCAAATATCCTCTGGCCAGACCCCTGCAGTCATAAGACATTTTCTTTTTTTTTCTGACCAACATTTAATATTTAATGAGGCACTTTTAATATGAGTTCAAATTGTTACATTACTAATCATTTTATGACTAAAAACTAAAAAAAGGAATATTATATTACTTTGTTACATCAATGATGTATAAATGCATCATAAAAATATATAGTACATAGCTTTTTGGTTACTTTTAATAATAAATGAACAATATTACAATGAATAATATATTTTTTGTATTGAAAATACCGTAGCTGAAAAAATAAATATCGAAAATATCAAACCAACATGATATTTTCAAAATAAATATCTGATATATATTGTGATATACATCATGATATATATCGACTGATATATATCAAGGAACCCTGCTAGCAATATCCAGAACCTGGCTCGAATATGCACTAAATAACCATTAAAATATGCACTAAAAATAAGTGAAATAAGCATAACAATTTTAAATGCATACAAATATTTTTTTACTGACCATGGTTTGTACACAGAATTAGAAAGAATTTTCAAGGCGTATTCAAGGACTTTTATAGGATAAAATAAGCTTTTTCAAGGACTAATTAGGACCATTACAAAGCATGATTTTTTTTTTTTTTTTTTTTTTTTACAACTAATAAAATAAAGGTTGGTTTTATTCCAGTTCATATAAAAGTTTCAGCTTGAGGAAAAACTCTTTTACACTACATATTATTATGTTGAACTATTCACATTTTTCTTATGTTATTTCATAAAAATTAAAACAGAACATTTAATTGAAGGAGAGACGATTGGGGCCATCCATCTCCATTTCGAGGTAATGTCTCGATTTGATTCAAAGTCATTTCGTAAATAATGACGTTAAAATCAAATAATATAGCCCAATTTTAAACGAAAATTCAACTTCAGGGGTGCTGCTCCCTCCTCCCATTTCTTCTAACCAACTCCCTACTTTTTTGATGCATCTACCCAACTAAGAATTATGAATATAAGCAGTTGTGTAGTAGGCAAAACTGTTTCAAAATGTGATAAAAATTGGGAATGGTGCTTACGAGTACAGGTGTAATATATAATACAGGTGTAACATATAACACTGTTCATTCATTCTGTGTAGTATTGAAACCGTGTTATACGACACTTTTTTAAAAATAACATTTTTACCTATTTTTAATACTAATTATATATGTGCATGAGAAAAATCAGGTTAAGATGTATCGTGTTATATCTAAACCGTGTTATAGGAGACTTAGAAATAATGTAAATCAAGGGATGTGTGGTGTGTTGCATGGAAACCAAGCTTCATAAAATCAAAGCAAAAATTTATTAGAGTTGGTATCAAACATTAACAGAATGTATTAAGCAAAAATGAAATTCCATCTTTTTTAAACATAACGTGTTATATCAAAACCTTGCAAGGTTGGCCGAATTGGACCCAATTGGATTGGACCCAATGGGTTTTTTTGAAAAAACCCATTTAAAAAAAACCATTATTTAGCCCACTTTTGGGTTTTTAAATTTTCTGAGAAGTTTTTTAAAAAATTAATTGATTTAAATACTTTCACTATTTAAACTTTTTTATTTGGCCTTCACCACATACAATGGACATAAAAAAATAAATTTTTAACTTAAATAGTATTTCTTAACTCTTAATGGAACTAAAAAAATACTTCAAAAATTTTAAATAAATATATTTAACTTTTTTCTTTAACTGGTCAATAAATAACTCAAATTATCTTGAGCCAGTCCTGTCATGTCTGATTTTTTCAATATTTGTAAATTGTACAGAGGAAACTAGTTAAAAGACTTTTATGTGAATTATTTTCTGCAAACCAACACGCCACATATCTCGAATAAACAAGGTATATTTTTTAGAAATAAACAGATTTTTCAAACAGTTGACAGAAAACAGAACAGGTACAGTATTTTCATTATCTTACAAAAAAGTTTAACATTTCTTACTCTGTACCCAGAAATAGAAAAACAGGCAACATAAAATTCAAAGAAATGTCTTGATTAAGCTGGAATTCAGTAAAAAGGGATTTAAACTACTTGGGGTTCTACAGTAGTTTTGCATAACAAAATGAAATACAATAAAGTAAAAGGCAAAAAAAAAAAAAATGTAGTAATTAAAAACGAACAATAGATTTTATCACTCGAGAAGTAACTTTGCCTTAACTGATGATAATAATGAAAATTAAAAAAACTGAAACTTCACCATTCTTGGTTTTTTTTTTTGTCTTTTATACTTTTCTTCAGAAAACGCTGAATTTTACTAGTTTTCCAGCTTTTTTTACCCGAAGAAAATTTTTGCACTTAGTCCATATACTTACGCTACAATATGCTACAAGTACCCCACATTTTCCCTAAAAAAAGAAAAAAAAAATGCACTTAGTTGGGTTTTTTTTGGGTTTTATTTAAAAAAAACCTGGGTCCATGGGCTTTTTTAGAAAAACCTGGGTTTTTGCCAACCCTGAAACCTTGTAGTATTAAATTCAAGTTTCGTACCATGTTATATCAAAACTGTGTTACAATAATCGCAAATTTGGTTCCCTGTAATATTGAAACTGTGCTGTAGAAGTACCCTGTTATACGAGAGACGCCTGTATAACAACAAACATGCATAAATTTTCATCCAATGTATATAAGTAGGCACAAATAATGTACTCCCTAACATTATTGCTTTCAGAAATGCCGGGTAGTTTTCCTTGCTAAAAAACAGGGTCGCAACCGTTTTTAACAATTTATGGCTACAGCGTAAAAACTTTAATTCTACTGTGTATTAATCAACCTCTTATAATGAAATGAAGTCCTGTCAGGACATTTTTATTGGTGCCTGCGACATAGCGATAAATGGGCTTGGATGTATTGTACTAATAAAACACAACTAAAAGTATTTGTTTTTGCTTTTGAGATTAATCTCAATACTACAGTCAGTGACAGCGCCACACCATATTTTAAAAGCGTTTATCAAACAACATTTGAGATTTATCTCAGTGCGTCATAGAATTTAATCCTCCTTAATACACATAATATGTATGGTAATGCACATATACATGTCCCAAGCATGAAGTGCACACCCAAACCTGTTTTTATGCTGTCTTTTTCTTATGCGATTTTTTCTTTTTTTTGTGCAAATTTTTTTTTGTGTGGTATATTAAACTTTCAATCAGATTGGGATTCAACTGACGAATTTATTTTTAAAAGAAATGCGACGTAGTATTTTCAAGTGACGACATAGGATGGGAAGACACTGTGACCTCCCAAAAAAGTCCTTATTCTGGGAATTCTGTCCCAACTACTCGGCAAAAATTATCACCACTTGGTTTATTTTGATTTCGTTTAAAGGTTATTTTTTTTAAGGTTTTGGAATATCTTCTATGCAAGATTTTTTTTTGTTCAGTCCCTATCCACCCCATAAAAAAATATTTTTTAACTGTGTTGCGAAAAGAACTTTTTAAAGCTACTCGTGATGTTTCGAACAATTTTTTTGGTGCAATTTTTTCGGTGTAATTTTTTTATGCAGTCCTTATGCAAGGCATAAAAACAGGTTTGGGAGTAATTATATTCTACTCTCTTTTGTAGGATTGCTTTTACACAATTTGGTTCAAAAAATTTAAAAAAAAATTTCCTAGTAAGCATAAAAAAAAAAAAAAGATGCAACTAAACTGTTATTGAATGCACAATTAGCATCCACAAATATAACTATATTTTGTAAATAATATTTTTGAAATAAATACACATACATAAATAATAAAAACAGGTTTGGGTGTAATTTTATTCTTCTCTTTTTTGTAGGATTGTTTTTACACAATTTGGTTTAAAAAATTAAAAAATTCTTTTCCTAGTGAGCGTAAAAAAAAGATGCAATTAAACTGTCATTGAAAGCACAATTAACATCCACAAATATAACTATATTTTGTACATAATATTTTTGAAATAAATACACATGCATAAATAATAAAAACGCAATTAAACTAATCCAGGAAAAAGAGTTCTCAGTTTTAGCACAGTATTTTTCTCCTTAGTTTCATCGAAACAACCATAAAAGAAAAAGGACACAAATCTCAAGAAAAAATAATTTGGTTAATCAGCAGAAATATGACTGATATGGGAATAAAGGAGTTAATTCATGACTAGCATTAGAAAGAAGCAGGGTTCGTTAATTTAAATCAACTTCATTTATATCTTGATCAAAATCATGATTTAAATCAAGCGATTTAAAAAAAAAAATCATTGATCTAAATCAATTGATTTGAATGAGGTGATTTTTTTTAAACAAAATCATTATTTAAAATCAGTTGGTTTTACTTTTATAAATTAATTTTGCCTTTTTAGAATGTATTGCTCTAAATTTAACTACGCTGCATTACACTATCTTAACTTCAACAGGCAAAACTACATAGATCCCTCTTTCTGTGTGTGTAACGGATTTTCACTCTATTGCTTTGGCTCCAAAATTAGTTTAGTAAAATGAAAGTTTGGAGTTTTTCTTATACACCATGACTAACATAGTTCAGAAAAGTAATTGTTCAACAGATTATTTTACACTAAAAACATACATGATCATCGAAACCTTATTTTTAAGGGGTCACAGTACCTTTCAAGCAATTTCTTTTAATTTATATAAATTCTATATTTCTTTGAAACCATAACATGCATACTTATTTCGTAATCAATATTTTTTTTTTCAAAATTTAAAAATATTGCCTACTTTTTTTAAAAATTCAAAAAATTGAGGAAAATTTCAATTTTTTAAAACCCCTAAGGCTTTTTTATTTTTGCACTAATTAAAAAAACGTTTTTTGCAAAACAATTACTATAATCATCTCTAAAAATCTGCGCATTCATTTGCTTATGAGTTCATTCAAAAATATTCTGTGATTAATTATGTAAAAAAATCAAAGTTTTTTTTTTTAATTTGATTTTTAAAGGTTTAACATGCTCTAAACATTAGAGTAATTTATAAAATGCTTATCCAATGCACAGTTTTGTCAAGTTTGTTATCCCAATTGCAAAAAGTAATACTTTAAAGCTGTATCTTTAATAGAAAAAAATTCTTAGGGATTCTAATGACACGAAAACACAAAAAAAAAAAAAAACATCATCGAGAAAAAGCAATTTAAAGTTTTTCTTTTGCATAAGAACACATAGAGAGCATGGCCTAAAACCACCCATTACTTTTTAAATATTCGAACGAAAGCAATGAAATTTTTCCCCTGTGTTCAGAATAGTTTTTTGTTTTGAAATCGGCAATAAAAATTTTTTTGATCATTTCATCATTTTTGAGGTACTGTAAGCAAAGCAAAAGACAAAATCACATCTTATCTAAGCATTATAACGTACTTATAAATCTTAATTCTAAAAGTAAGTTGAACGGATTCATCTATTGTATGAAATATATTATGTTTATAAATGTAAAGTAATTAACATCTACAAAATTTTTGAACATTTTTAAAAAATCAAAAAAATCTTATTTAAACCAAAAAAATCACAAACAATGGTAAGAAGCTAAGAAAACTCACCGGCCTGAAGGAAGACCTGATGACTTTGCCACTATCCGAAAGCATGTCCAGCTTGATCATGAACATACCTGAAGAAAAAGAAATGTTCAATTTTAACCACGAAAACACTTTACCACATACAGGGTTCATACTCAATTTGGATAAAAAAATTCAATGACTTTAACATGACTTCATAAAAATTTTCATGACCTTGTTATACGAAGAGAACAGTACTATTTAATGCAAAACATGCCAACTTTTTTTTGGAAATGGGCATTATAAAAACTTTTACGTGGGTGCCACTACCTCATTGGAGCACTTACTTGTGACTGAAAAAATATCAGTGCACACTGTAGAAACTAATAAATTATTCTTATTTGTCTTTATCATATCAATTCAAGAAAAATAAAAATATAATGAATGCAAAACACTGATGTTTAAATATCTAACAAATATTTAATAAATAGGGAAGAATAGTAATGAATGGAACAAAAATTGAATGCATCATTACTAAGTTTCCAATAATAAATTCACTTCATAAAATCATTGTCCTTTGGTGTCAATAGTGCATCTAATCACCAATGTAACTTGATAGTATATATTCGTTCATTAAAGTAAAGCCACGTTTTTCAATAAATTCAGTCACAAGGATCAGTTTTGCGGGTTGTATGTTGGGCACCACTGTTTTAAGAGTATTAGATTTCCCCTATTTCTATGTGCTATTGCCTGACTTAAGTCTTCATTTTTTAAAGCCTTCAGCAAAAATCTCTGATAAATTTAATAATAAATGTTTTTACAAGTAGTTGAAACGAACTCGGGTGCTATTAAATTACACTTTTTGAGGGGGTGTGGCAAAATCAAAAACGTTCAAGTCCGCTACTACAGAATATAAAGTATAAAAAGTACTGAAAATAATGGTGAATTAAAAATTAGTGATGCCCCAGTAGTAAAATCACATTACAAAAAAAGGCGAGTGACTGCTACAGCAGCGGATGAAATTGGATTCCAAAACTCAGATTTGTTTTTGAGATAGTTTAAGTTATATGCAATATTACTAAACCACTCAATATTTCTAGCCCTCTTTTAGCTATTGTTCCTTTTTTTCTGCCCAAGACATTTTTCCATGACTTTAAATAAATTTCCATGACTTTTAATGGAAATATTAATTTTCCATGGCTTTTCCAGGTCTGAAACTTAATTATTTTTTTTCCATGACTTTCCAGGATTTCCATGACCCATACGAACCCTGGACATAATGGGCAAGTACATTATTAGCAAGTGATTATTGGTATATTTGAGCACAGACATAAATTGTGAACATTGCATAAAATCTATGTACTAGTTGAAGACTCTTGACCTTTATTATTCAAATATACATTCTACTTATTGCTGAAACAATCATTTAGTTGAGAAATTTGGGTTTCAAAACAATCAAATAATGTAATAATTATTCGGATACAGGTCAGATTGACCAAAGTATAGGGGTGTGTTCCTCGCATAACACGGTTCATTCGTTCCATGTAGTATAGAAACCGTGTTATACGACACTTTTTTAAAAGTAACATTTTCACTTTTAATACTAATTATGTATGTGCATGAGAAAAATCAGGTTATATGATCAGGGGCCAATCCAAGATTTTTTTTCTCGCTACCTATTTTTGTGAAAGTATTGCATCATTCTATTTTTGGGAAAGTTTTTTTTTTTTTTTTTGAAATTTTAGAGGCATCCTAATTTTTGTAAAAGAGAAGTAGAACAAGTGAATTTTTAGTTCGAAAAGTGTAAATGTCATCTAGTATTATTTTTAACAGATTTCGTTTTTTTGTGGATGGGGGGGGGGGGGGGGGGAGCTAAAAACCTAAGAAGTGCGAAAAATATCATCGTAATTTCAGCTTAATGGGCTATGTGCTGTGTACAATATAGGAAATTATGAGAAAAACGGTTTCCCAAAACAGATGTTGAAAGATTGCGATAATATTACATAAATACACTTTGGCGAGAAACAGCTAAAAGTAAGTTAAAATATTACAAAAAGTTTTCTATTTAAGCGATTGTTCATATAAACCTGCTTAGAATTTTATTTTATGAGTAAATTTTGTTTTAAACAGAGAAACAAATTTTATATTTTAAAATGCGAATTTTTGTGAAATTTTCAATGTTTTTGTGAAGTCACTGATTATATAACGTGATTTTTGTGAAAGTACCGATTTCAAAACAAGATTTTTGTGAAGGTACCGAAAAACGGTAGCAAAATCAGCCTGTATTGGGCACTGATGATGTATCGTGTTGTATTGAAACTGTGTTCCGTGTTACATCAAAACCGTGTTATACGAGAATCAGAAATAACGTAAATCAAGGGATGTGCACCGTGTTATATTGAAACCAAGTTTCATAAATACTAAGTAAAAACTTACTAGAGTTATCAACCATTGACAGAATGTATTAAACAAAAATGAAATTCTATCTTTTTTAACCGACTTCAAAAAGGAGGCGGTTATCAGTTCATACTGTATGTATGTTTTTTTTTTGTTTGTCCACTCATAGCGTCTCACCTAGTGAACCGATTTTGATGATTCTTTTTTTAATGGATAGAGGATGGCTCAACTTAGGTCCCATTACTTTGTTTGACCATAATTGTTCTTTAGAAAAAAAGTTATGGGCAAAAAACAGTAAATTTCCCTATTAAATGATTAAAATGATATTGTAGCAAAGTTCGCACTTGTTATCCGTGGATAACGGTGGCTCAGTGGTAGAATTCTCGTCTCCCACACGAGCAACCTGGGTTCAAATCCCGACTAGGACAAAGTGAATTTTACTAAAATTTCGTTTCTACTGTTCTACTCTATTAATTTCTGTATCTTTTCAAGTTTGGAAAGTTCCAGCACTTTTTCAAGTTGTATATAAGGAGATGTAACGTTCATTTGTGGTTCTGAATTAAGATCTCGAGTTGAGACTAACGAGTATTCGCTTCATTTGGCTTTCACATTGTCTTCGCTATCTTCATCTACGCGACAATATGAAACTCATTGTTATAAAAGTTTGGTGCCATATAACTGTAACATTAATAGTAATTGTAATGATAATTTTGAATAAAGGCTTTTCTAAAGCAATACAGTGATATAGAGCCGCACTTCTTACTAGGTAACTTCTTACTTTTACTGAAATATCTACATTTACACTAAAAAGAATGAAATAAAAAAAATTTTGAAAAGAAAATAGAACCGACTTCAAAATTGCTCTAAAAAGTGAAAAATAATTTTATTCTTAAAACACCATCGATAATACTTTTAAACATAATTTTTGAAGTTGGCGCAAAAACAAAACGTAAAATCCATTGTAACTATGCTTCGTTCATATTTTTATCAAAAAATCATCCAAAGTTAGGAACGAAACATTTATATCGCTACTCAAATATGCTGTCATCAATGCGTAATGCATGTGGTAGTGAAGAAACTGGGCCTGGTAAAATTTATACTTGTAGTTGAGTTATGGCGGTGAATGATCTGTTCTATCGTTTTTGCGCCAACTTCAAAAATTATGTTTAAAAGTATTATCGATGGTGTTTAAAGAATAAAATTATTTTTCACTTTTTAGAGCAATTTTGAAGTCGGTTCTATTTTTTTTTCAAAATTTTTTTATTATAGATAACATTTGTGTTATATCAAAACCATGAAGCATTAGGTCCAAGTTTCGCACCGTGTCCTATCGAAATCGTGTTGTAGAAGTATCATGTTATACGAGGGACGCCTGTACATCAATGGCCATCAGAAATTATCTATAAGGCCCAACAATCTATAAAACACAGAGGCTCTGGCAAAAAACTACTTTTTTAGCGTGATGAATATAGTGAGAAATCCTACGCATTCACATATCAATGCTTGCTCTAGACTAGACTTAAATATCCAACTCAAGCTGACTAACCAGGGTTCGAAAATATAATATTTTCGAAAATATTCCAATACTTTGATAAAAATCCGATATTTTGGGAAATATCCAATATTTTGATAAATATCCGATATTTTGATAAATATCCGATATTTTGATAAATAACCGATATTTTGATAAATATCCGATATTTTGATAAATATCCGATATTTTGATATATATCCGATATTTTGATATATATCCGATATTTTGATGTACATCCGATATTTCGATGTACATCCGATATTTTGATATACATCCGATATTTTGATATTTTTCTCGATATTTTGATATATATGTCTGGTATTTTGATACATATCCAATGTTTTCAATTAGCACAAACTAAAGCCTTCGAAATAGCAAATGCATTCTCAAATCACTCTTTATTTTGTTATATTATAATTACAATATGTAGACTTAAAATTAAGGTTTCTTTCATTATTTATATATAACATTTAATTTATCAATTTTAATGGAGTTCATTTAGCATTAGCTGTTTCACTCATTTTTCTTCTGTCAGCTACTTATAGTTATATGACTCAGAAATAAATAATATACATTAGTCAATGCAGTCATTAGACATTTTCATTTTTTTTAGCGATATTTAATAATTAATTAGGCACTTTTGATATTTCATTAAAATTGTTACATTACTAATAGTTTTATGAATATAAAATACAAGTAAAAAAGGAATATTATATTACTTTGTTATATTAATGATTTACTATACATCATAAAGATATAGTGCATAACTTTTTGGTTATTTTCAATAATAATTGAACAATATTACTATGATTTATATGCTCTTTTTATATTGAAAATACCGTAGCTGAAAAAAAATAAATATCGAAAATATCATGATACTTTCAAAATAAATATTCAATATATATCATGATATATATCATAATATATATTGACTGACATATATCGGCGAACCCTGCAACTAACAATCTTTTTTTTTTTCCTTTGATTGAAAGACAATTTGACTGAAAGTGGTGCTTAGCCATTGTAGTCCTCAGACTGATTCATGCAGCAAAATATTACAAATTGAAAACTATACATCCTGAAACTTTCTAAAGCAACCCTACATTCAGTATTAATGGTTGACCAAAATTTGAAGCCAAATTGTCTGAAATAGGTTTTAAAAATCAGATGAACATTTCATAAAAAATAAAACAAGTAGTAATAACAAAAACTCTTGATTTGCCACTATTAGTGATGTAAAATACCCGGGTATTTATTTTCAGGGGTAAATTTCCAGGGTATATACCTGGGTAAATACCCAAAATGGGTATTTACCCGAGTATTTATTTCAAAAATGTATATTCAACTAAAATCATTTTCTGTATGTATTCCACTATGTATATATAACCAACCATATACAAAACAGTTAAGTTTTGCCCAAAAATTATCACTTAAACAGCAATAAAATAAATAAATAGCATCACAGTCTTAACTTCTCAGTTTATTCTTCCAAACATTCCTCATGCTTCCTTTTTTTTTTCATTTTGGATATGACTAACCTAGATTGTGATTTTGAAATTCTGAAGTTCTTCATTGAATTGGTTATACTTCTCCAATTATGACATTGAAAAGAAAAATTCTTTGATTCACGACATGTTTCTTTTATGATTTCATCAAGTCTCTCAATAAAAAATATATTAAACTGTGTAATACATAGGTATGTGTCAGTTTTACCAGTTATTTTATATTTAGATTTTTAAAAAAAAATCCATTCACTTTTTGCATTTTTTTGTAAAATATCCAGTTTTTGGGTATTTACCCAGGCCTTGGGTAAATACCCAGGCAAATACCTAAAAAATATTTACCTACCCGCTAGGTATTTACCCGATCCACATCACTAGCCACTATAGAGCCCATACTAGAAGAACATGAATCTTTTCACTGTCATTCAAATTACTTAGCAAGTGCGACTCAGTTTGAATTCATTTGTAGAACGGTACTGTAACTTTTATCCATTGCCATCAAAAAGCTTTATGTTTCACAATTGTCAAACAGCTGAAGTTGTTTACTATTCGGTTGCCAAATATATAAGTGGTTCGGCGAACTGAATATTCACTTGTCTCCCCAATATGCAGCAAAGAGAATATCAAACAAATATTTGGTGCATTCCTAATATTGATGACAGAGTTCGCCGATATATATCAGTCAATATATATCATGATATATATCTGATATTAATTTTGAAAATATCATGATATTTTGATATTTATTTTTTCAACTACGGTATTTTCAATATAAAAATTATGTTAATCATAGTAATCTTGTTCATTTATTATTAACTAGTGATACCCGTACGGCTTTGCCCGTAATAGAAAATTAAAAGGTCTTTTGGTTTGCCTGTATATTTACAAATAATGTATGGTGAATTTTCTCGCCAATTGGCTTGTGCCCATGTTACGGTCCCACGTAATGATAATTTCGTAATTTACTCTTCCATTCTTATGAGAATTTTGTTCTTAAAATTGGAATAGAAAAAGATCCACATCGAATTTTCGAAACATCGCTTTGAGGTGCACACCCCCATGCTACAAACTAACTTTGTGCCAAATTTCATGAAAATCGGTCGAACGGTCTAGACGCTATGCGCGTCACAGACATCCAGACAGACAGAGAGACTTTCAGCTTTATTATTAGTAAAGAAAATAACCAAAAAGTTATGCACTGTATTTTATGATGCATTAACGCATCAATACTGATTTTTTTTTTTTAAATTTATATTCATTATTATTATTAGTAATGTAACAATTTTAAATCATATTAAAAGTGCTGAAATAAAATTAATATTAAACATTGGTCAGAAAAAAAAAAGAAAATGTCTTATAACTCTGCATTGACTAATGCATATTTTTTATTTCTGAATTACAGTCATCCCTCTCTACTTCGCGCTTCGACTTTCGCGGTTTCACCAAGTCGCGGTTTTTTCTGTTTTTTTTTCTTTTTTTCAATTATAGCAATGAGCCCTTTTTATGTTCTCGTGTAAACTTTTTCTCACCAGAGAATTACAAATTATGTCTTTTAAGTAAGGTAAGCTCTTCTTAGGGACTGTAGCTGTACTAGTTGAGGGAGTGGAGGTTTAAAATCGCCAAAAGGAAGTTTATCTCAATTAAACCTTAAACGCTAACTGCAAAGTATAAATCACTGTATTATTACTAGGAGATAAATACATCTCTAATGGTTTTCAACAACGTACTACTAACTTTTCAAGCTGTATGCGTAATACCTTTGATGAGGATAAATGTAGAGGAAGAAAGGGGGCCCATACGGTCACTTACTGGAAATTTATCATTGAACAAGTTGAAGTTGAGCTATTTTCATAGCTTAGTAGTAGTGTGTAAGAACTGCATGTGTGTGTGTACTTTATTTCCCAATATATATATATATACTACTACTGTACAGTCGATATATATCATGATATATATCACGATATATATCCAATATTTATTTTGAAAATATCATGATATTTTTATATTTTTGATATTAATTTTTTAAACTACGGTATATTTTCAATATAAAAAATACATTAATCATAGTAATATTGTTTAATTATTATAGAAAATAACCAAAAAATAATGTACTATATCTTTATGATGTATAATACATCATTAATATAACAAAGTAATATAATATTCCTTTTTTTACTTGTATTTATATTCATAAAATGATGAGTAATGTAACAATTTTAATTAAATATTAAAAGTGCCTGATTAATTATTAAACATCGCTCAGAAAAAATGAAAATGTCCAATGACTGTGCATTGTCGAGTTAGATCTGGAGTAAAAAAGATCGCTTTTTCCAATGGCGTCAAAAAGAAAGCTGTGGGACAATTCCTTCACTTTTTACTGATTTATTTAATGAGGAAAGTAGTGCCTAAATTTCAGCTAAGCCTAAATAAATTCGAGCTAAAAAAGCTAATAACTCCCGCTGTAATAAAGTTAGAGCTTGAAAAAAATTGCGTAGAGCGCGGGAAATTCAACTCTTTCCAATAATATGTAATATTAATATATACAAGTAATTTTTTACCCCCATATTCGGGAATTTCCATGAAAATTGGACCTAAATTGGAATAATAATTTACTTTAAAATTAATTTTTGTCTTTCATTTTTTCTCTTTTTCGGCAGTCCATTTTTAATTATTATTTTTTTTTTATGAAAGTAGCTTTGAAAAACTTAAAAATCCATGACTGCATTATACTTGTTCAATAAAATAATAGTTTAAAAAACTATAAAAACACGCTTTCGTAGCAAAATGAACTAAAAAGTGAAAAATAATCTTTGGATGAGAGTAGTTGACCAATCACTTAATTTTAATGTAGTACAAAAAAGCGTGGGGTGCTGTCGATTTACATTTTTGCTTGGACAACAAATGGAAGAAATTCAAGACAACTGATAAGAAGCCCCCCACGCTTTTTTTTATTACATTAAAATTAAGTGATTGGTCAACTACTATCATCCAAAGATTATTTTTCACTTTTTAGTTCATTTTGCTACCAAAGCGTGCTTTTTTAGTTTTTTAAACTATTATTTTATTTTTCTGTTTTTTAACCTTATGTTGGAGAATTATCAGGCAAAATTGCAATTACTTCTTTTCGTAAAAGTCTTAGTTAAGACAAGGGCATCCCGATGGGAAGCTACTGTGAGTCATCGATGTATGTTTGCGGAAATCATATTTATATTACTTTGAAAATGCATTTGAATAAAAGTTTTGTTCAACAATGGTCTGATCGGCAATGAATTTCCAATGGAAGGCTCACCTAAATTTTGGCATGAGTTTAGTTAAAAACAATTATATTTCATGTTCTAATTACCTTGGAACAATGGAACAAGTTTTGTCTGATGCAGAAAAATTAAAGGTTTTTGTAAATATTTTTAAATAATTTTTGCGAGTATTTTTTGATGTATTTTTTTTAAATTTTTCCTTTTTCATATTGTTGGATTTATGCCAAAATATTGATTAAAATTGGAGGAAACTAACAATTAAAAGGGTTAATTAATTAATTTGATTATAGAATATTGCATTGTCATCGGTTCTGAGGTTGCGTGCCAAATTTCGAAAGAATCCGATCGCAGGAAGTGGGCGAAATTTGAGCTGCAAGATTCCGTTACAAGATACATACATACATACATACAGGTGAAGCTAATAAAAGCGTGTTAAAAATAAGAACTATTCTTCGAACTGGACTGCAAAACTTTTCAGGACTTAAAGGATCAAACTGTGAAAATTTCAGCGAAATCAGCCAGGTAGTTCTCGAGTTCAAACACACAGACGCTTTTTGGAGACTTCATTTTATACTATGTAGAGATAATGAAAGAATTCTTAATTTTAAGTTTACATATTGTTATTATAATATAACGAAATAAAGTGATTTGAGGATGCATTTACTTTTGAAGACTTTAGTTTAGGCTAATTGAAAACATCGGTTATATATCAAAATATCGGATATTTTCGAAAGTATATTTTCAAATCCTGGTTAGTCGGCGTGAGTCTGATATTTAAGTCCAGTCTAAAGCAAGAATGTATATGTGAATGTGTAGGATTTCTCAGTATATTCATTATGCTAAAAAAGTAGTTTTTTGCCAGAGCTTCTGTGTTTTATATGGTAAATATTTTTTAGGTATTTACCCAAGGCCTGGGTAAATACCCAAAAACTGGGTATTTTACAAAAAAAAATGCAAAAAGTGAATGGGAAATATTTTTTAAAATCTAAATATGAAATAATTGGTAAAACCAATACATACATATGTATAACACAGTTTATAATAATTTTTATTGAAAGATTTGATGAAATTATGAAAGAAATCTATTGTGAACCAAAGAAACTTTCTTTTCAATGTCATAATTGAAGAAGTATAAGTAATTCAATGATGAACTTCAGGATTTCAAAATCATAATCTAGGTTAGTCATATCCAAAAGGAAAAAAAAAGGAAGCATGAGGGATGTTTGGAAGAATAAACTGAGAAGTTATTAACACACTATGATGTTATTTATTTTATTGCTGTTTAAGTGATAACCTGGCCAATATAGAAACAGTTTTCACATTAATAAGCAAAAAAAAAAAATCAAAATATTGTTTTCTGTTGCCTTGCTCATTTGTATTTGCTCCTCCGTACTTCATGATGAAGATTTATTCAAACTATTTTTAATACATGCAAATAGTAATGTAGGGTGAGAAGGTTAATATTTATCCAAAGGCAGGGTAAATTCCCTAATAATTGCGCATTTTGCAAAAAAAAAATTAGGTGATATTTTTAATACACGATTTAAAATTTTTAATACACACAAATAGTAATGTAGGGTGGGAAGGTTAATATTTTTTGGATATTTATCCGAAGGCAGGGTAAATTCCGTAGTAATTGCGCATTTTGCAAAAAAAAAAAAAAATAGGTGATATCAAAAGGTGATGATTTTCTTTTTAAAAAACATAAACCGTAAAACATTTTCAAACACATTTTATTGAAAAAGGA
Organism: Uloborus diversus; assembly: GCF_026930045.1. Lineage (NCBI taxonomy): Eukaryota > Metazoa > Arthropoda > Arachnida > Araneae > Uloboridae > Uloborus > Uloborus diversus. The sequence goes on along the minus strand of NW_026557987.1, from coordinate 5,493,637 downwards.
ATGATCAAGTATTTTTATGCTAACATTTATGTTGTACTGTATTTATTTTTAGTATTAAATTATTTTGCTCTTTAAATTAAAACATATCAGCTGTAACGTCTCTATTTTTTTTCACACTCAATATATATGCTTGAAATACAATATGAAGTGAAAGTCAAAATATCAAAATGAATTAAGTGAACTAAGGACTGATACATTATCTGCAAAATACAATTAACACTTGAACTAGGTTTGGAGGAAATTTTTGCATATAGGATATAGGTAAATAAATATTAATAAAAAATTGAGCAGCATTTTGTTACATTTTGATGTCATGCAGAGACATATTACTGGGTTATAAAAGACTAGGACCTTAAAAAATTGATGTTTGCTTTTTTGTAACCAGTTAAGCTTTTTACTTTTTGTAGAATGGCTTTTTATATCTGAAATTTGGCTATCAACATTGATTAGGCATATCCAACACATTTAATGCGAATATCATATTAGATTGCCAAGTGGTTTCACACAATAATTCTTTAAATATGTGATCAAAAGACAATTTTTGGGCAAAAATTTATTGTTTTAAATATGGTTGGTTATACAATATACAGAGTGGAATACATACAGAAAAGTATTTCAGCTGAATATAAATTTTTTAAATAAATACCCGGGTCCCGGGTATATACCCAATTTGGGTATTTGTCCCTAAAAATAAATACCCAGGTATTTTACATCAGTATATTCATTATTATTAGTAATGTAACAATTTTAAATCATATTAAAAGTGCTGAATTAAATTAATATTAAACATTGGTCAGAAAAAGAAAAGAAAATGTCTTATGACTCTGCACTGACTAATGCATATTTTTTATTTCTGAATTATACAACTGTGTAAAAAATAGCTAACAGAAGAAAAATCAGTAAAATTGACAAAAATATCAAATGAAATATTAGGTAGTTTAAATAATGGGAGAAAATTTAATTTTAAGTCTACATATTGGTATAATAATGTAAGAAAATAAAGAGTGATTTGAGGATGCATTTACTATTTTGAGGACTTTAGTTTGTGCTGATCGAAAGTATCGGATAGATATCAAAATATCGGATAGATATCAAAATATTCGATATATATCAAAATATATCGGATGTTTTCAAACCTTGATCAATGATAACAACAAGAGGAAAGCTTTAACTACATTTTAAATATTACAATGTACAATATGTGTGTATATTACAGCATACACATATCATACCCTCAGAGCAACACTAAGCAGGGCCGGATTAAGGTATTGGGTGGCCCTAGGCCAAACACTTTTTTGCCCCCCCCCCCCCCCCCCCCGTAGCCAAACCTTACAACAGGGTTCGTACTCAATTTCAGAAATTAAATGAAGGAGTTTTGGAGGAGCTTTGAAGGAGTAAAATGATATTTTGAAGGAGTACTAATGGGCTATCCTTATATATTTATAAATTTTGTCACTTTTTTTCAACAGATTTGAACCCCTTCCCCCTCCGTCACACTTTACTTTTCTCCTTCCCCAGTCACAAGTCCTATTTTTCATAAACATATTGTTATAATAACTATGTGATGTCACTTTTTGCCACCCTCTCTTCCTCTTGTCACAATTTCATGAACCTGTCTCCCCTCAAGGAATGACATCCCTTGTGGATGACTATTTATACAATGCCAAAACTGCAATCTACTAAACAATTGTTTTTTTAACAAAATCACTTAATATAGTACATCTACTAATGTATTTTCAATATTTAAATATTGAACAAGCTGACTTTTGCTACTGAGAGTGTGGCGGGAGTTAAAAGCAATAATCATAAAACTTGACAAAATAGCCAAGCACCATTTAAGCATGATTTAATTTACTTATGAAATGTCTTAGGCATCTAATAATATTTTCACTTTCATTTTTTATGACTTCTATAACCAATTTATAAATTACTTTATTAAAAAAAATATATCAAATTACTAAATTAAAATCACTCTAATACATTCGCCCTTGTGACAAAGCTAAGTTGTCGATCGAAGTATTTTAAATTACTGCCATAAAGGACGATTATGTAGTCTTGATCTAAAAAAAAGGAGTTTTGAAGGAGTTCAAACCAAAATGAAGGAGTTTGAAAGGTCCTTCAAAAAAATTTCCTAAATGAAGGAGTATTGGAGGAGTTTTGAAGGAGCATACGAACCTTGTACAATTTTAGCTATTAGTTAAAAAACAAATTTAACCATTTGGGGGGTCCTAAATTTTAGGGTGCCCTAGGCCGAGGCCTAGTTGGCCTATTCAGTAATCAGGCCCTGACACTAAGACATCTAACCAGAGGAATAACAGTAAGATATCCTTCTGTTACTTTGAGGCGATGATATATAAATGCATTAGAACAAACTTTTTTAAATAAAAACTCTTTCTGCTCTAAATTTACAAAAAAAAGGGGGAGGGGGACATAATTCTGCCAAGAACCTTGTTTACACAATTACTTACAAAAATCACATCTTAGTCAAAATTAATGGTTGAATGATGATTGGACAGATTTTGATAACTATTGGTGTTTTGAACAAAGTAAGCTAAAAATTTACAGATAAAATAACATGGGTTTCACATATCTTTAATTTGACATTTTGTATTCTTTCTAAGAAAATGTATCTATTAAATACAATTAAATTCACTTTGCAAAAAATCATTTTTTCCCTTTTTCTCCAGAAAAAAAAAGGTTCTCAAAATTCATGGGGATTTTACATCTCTAGTTTGGGGAGTTAAAAAAATTTTTTTTTAAATATTAATTATTCTAAAAAATGGAATGTAAGATCACTCACCTTGGTCGATGTTCCGCTCGGATTCCGGCATATCCAGAACGACTTCGATAGCGTAGGCTTGTCCCCCAGATAAAAGCTGGAAGTAAAAAGATTAAACTTTTCAGCATCACAAGATACTGGCAGGTGAAGAAAATATCATGTTAGATACAATTTTAAAGTTTTGTGTCATTTGAAGAATACATGAAAACTAATTTAAAAAATATACATATACTGCCTGAGCATCGATTGCATGGAAAGGCTAATGTCCGGTTTATAGACGGAAATGGGCATATCTATTAGTTTATAGAGGTGTTAGTTGGTTTGCTACAGATGTGCACTTTTGCCTCTCTATTATTTAGCCTTACTTTTGTGAAAGTGAAAATTTGCTCACAGCAACATTTTTTTAATCTAAATTATATTCGATTTATATTCTCTTGGCAAAAATTGATTTATTTATTCACAACAAAGTTTTTAGCTTACCATTTTGCTTTTACGTTCCTGCACGAAATGAAAATATTTTATTTTATTTTTGTTGTTTCCATGGTAACTTTTTTTGTTTTCCCGGATTTTATTTTAGAGAATGCAATGAATGAATAAGGCACTAGTGACATTATAAAACGCGAGCAGCAAATTCCCATCATTATTTTCCCTTCTCCCCCGCTGGATTCATTCAGATGGAATCGTCTTTACTTGGCAGATTGCCAAATGACATACAATCCACGGTCAAACAGTATGTACATACTCCAGCAAATAGTTTAGGCACTATATGATGCATTTAATTAATCTTAAAACAGTAGACCTTCCCAATGTAGAATACTGTATTTTCCTGTATAGTACCTGGACGACCGAGCCTCGTTCGGCTTTAAAAGAATTATTTTTTGTCAAATCGTGTTTTTTTAAGGTTCAATACTTTTCCAAATATACTTGAAAAGCTTCACCTTCTTATAACACTAAAGTACCAAACAAAGAAAATTCTGAATGTAATTAACTTTAAACTATCTGTTACATTTGTTTCCACTATACAATTTTCTTGTCAGTAATTAAAATATTTTGACCTTAGTTTTGCTACAGTGAAATCCATTTTTAACCGAATACTTCCTTTCATACTATGATGCGTTTCACGATTTTATCCCAATCCAGATTTTCTTTTTGAATAAGTACTTTTAGTTTTTACGCCAGAAAATGCTTCATACAACATCCATCAAAACTGATGATCCACAAACCATTCCAACAAATGATAACAACTGACTTAACAAAACATAAACAATCTCAAGACATACACTTCTTCAAAATAAAATTTAGATGCGTGATTTAAAAAACATGTTAAACTATTTGAAGTGTAGAAAGAAAATAAATAAATAAAATAAAATAAAATAAGATGGTCAAGCAATAGTTTCACTTAAAAAAGAAAAAAAGCCTTACATTGATTTACATAATGCTTTTGAATTTGTTTTCAGCCAAGTGTGTTTGAAATGAGCCAAAGTGGCCAATATCAGCCAAGGCTGGCAACCCGAAGCAAGTATAAAATTTTAAAGCGAGAAGAGACAAATTTTCATTGTTATGGTTGCAAATCGTCTGCCTGATGCGTCAACTCACAGTTTACTTCAAGGCTTAACTCAATTTGACTTTGTATTAAAAAACTGCTTTTTGTAAAAAATCGCGTTTTTACAGAAAAAACACTGATGTAGATGAACTTAGAATGCAAAACTACAACTAAATCCAAAATTTCATCCAAATCGCTAGAGCCGTTTCCGAGATAAGAAATATATATATACCCACAAGAATTGCTCGTTTAAAGATATAAGAGATTATCAGCGACGGCGTATAATCCGCAGGTCCTAAAATTGCCCTGAAGAAAAAACCTTCAGACAATCCGCGGCGGCATATAATCTGCGGATAATATGAAGCAAAAAAATGAAGTTTTGATGTAACATACAATTTTAGCAACTAAACTAAAAACCGTGAAGAAGTAATAACTTTTGAGGTACATTCAATATTAAAAAACAAAATAATCTAAAAAATAAAGATTTCTCCTCGAAATTATCATTATAGTATGCTAATTACTTGAAGACCAAGAGTCAAAAAAGTATCAAACACTCTAATCTTGTGCAGAAGACTTCATTTTTCTGTATGTTGTTTATTTTAGTAACCTGATACACTATAAAAATGAGGATACTATAAAAATTAAATATTTTACAGATAAACATTTCATTACATTGTTAAGATTTAATTTCATCTCAAACATCTCCATTAAGTCACATTATGGATGAAATTGCATGGATACAATTTCATTTATTGCAAAAAATAACAAATATAATAATTTGACGCACAGGGAAATTATATTTGCTAGCAACTAAGTTACATTATCAAAATTAAGGTTTTTACGCGAGATTCTGAACATAGAAAAATATTTTAAGAAATCAGAATGTGAATTTCTGAATACAATATTTTATCTAAAAATTTAATTATTTTTTCTTTTTCTTATTGCAGGTAGAAAAGACAAAACAGAACATGAAACTAAAACATGCAAGGTAGCAGGGGAAATAAATCTATCCAACTTTTTGGTCTCGAGCTTTTACTTAGCGCTGCCACAAGGTATCTCCAATATTTCTGGGTAGAAATAGTTAAATCTTTTAGGGGGTGGGGAGATTTTTTTTTTCAGGGCTATTTTTATCTCTATGTATTACAATTAATATTTAGAAAAAAAGGAACAAAACTACCATGTACCAAAGAGAAAAAACTCATGTTTATGCACAGTCAGTAATTTTGAAATATGAATATCTGTTCCTCAAAACATATAAGAAAAATGGATTACCTCATACTTTCCCTTTTCCACCAGAGTGACATTGTCGTGAGGAAACCGGCAGCCTTCCATTTTGTTGCACGACATGCTGATAAAGAAAAATAATTCAAATTAATAATACATTATAGAAATAGCGCTTGAAAAAAGATAAAAAGAAATCAATGTCAAATAAACTACATATTAAACTGTAAATCAATAATGAATCAATTTTTCTTTTTATTGATCGAATTTCACCGAGAATGTCTTTGGTAATTTTCAATAGGTTTTTCCTGCAAATTAAATGTTAGTATATTTTGTTTGCAAATTAACATTGTCCGACCTTAAAATAGTTTTGTACCAGGAGTCAGGGTTGCTGACCCTCCTAATTGTAAAAACCCACCCAAGAGCCAGCTCTGCATATTCTGCAAAAAAGCATTTAGCTTTTTTTTTAGCCACTGATATCTCAACCGACTTTTTGAGACATGCTTTCACTCTAACTTTGCAAAACTCAGAAAATTACTTATATATTTGCTTCAATGTTTCAAATTTAACACAAAAAAAAAGCTCTTAGTGCTTATTTATCACTCAAAATATTAAGCGTTTTAGCGGATCATTTTGGTGTTAATGGAGTATTTACAGTGAGTGGAATTACCTTACTGGAATTTTTCATGTAATTTCATACCATGATTTTATTATTTTGCAGACATTTTTGAAGTCCATTAAAACATAGCTGCCAACCTCAAGATAAAAAAAATAGGAGCACTTAAGGGAAAAAATAGGAGCAATGAGGGTTAAAATAGGAGCACCAAATTGTGGCCTGTGCTAAACCTTCCTTCTGTACCGTAAGCTTCTATAAGTTCTAAGCACCATTACAATGCGTTTCTGAATTTTCATGTTAGATTTTCAACAAAACTACAACCAAGTATAAGATAAAAATATTTTACATTAAAAAAGCATCATTACGTAGGTACATATTGAAAATTAAAAAAAAAAAAAAAAAAACATGATTACTCTTTGAATTAATAAAACTGCAACCCTTTTTAAAAATATTCCTTTATACATATCCTACATGTATTGAAAATGCATTGCACAAAAACATATTGAAGATTTAAAAAAAAAAAAAAAACCACGATTACTTCTTATACTTGGAAGCAAAGCAACTTCATAGTAAAGGTCAAGACTTGGAAATCTTCTAAGTGGCCAGTGGCCACTAGACTCCAAAAACTTAGTGGCTACCACTGTCACCAAGTTTTGAAACACAAACTGGAGGGGAGATGGGGCAGTTTTTACAACTTTCATGAAAAAAATAGATGAATAGGACTTCACACATTTTAAAATAGAGTCATTCAATACTTTTTTTGTACATGGAAAATTCAAGTTAAAATAGATTTCTGATTTATTAAAAAAAATAAATAAATAAATAAATGAGAAGTCAGCAGGAACTTTCATTTTAGATGAAATGGTTTCAGCTTATAACAAAGCCTCCGAGGCAATAAGGATCAAATACAGATAAAATTTCTCTTTCAAAAAAATAATTTAAAAAAAACATAACTTTTTGCCTTTTGTTATTTTTAATAGTTTGCATTGAGACAAACAACCAATTCTGTCTTCGGAAACTTAGGCTATTAATAGTCTTGTCTACTTCCATGTTGCAAATGACCAAAGATGGCAACAATGGAAAAAATTTAAGATGATAGATTTTTGAATTTGTTGCATTAAAAGTAATTATAAATAATTAATAATCCTTTAAAAAACTAAAATTTAGATGCAATAGACAGTTTTTAGCACATTAGCATCCAAACCAATCAGGATAACATAATATTCTGAAGAAAATTTTTTTTCATTTTTCAAGAAAAAAATTAAGAATTTTCTGGGGGGGGGGAAGAAGCCCATTTCGCATTATTTACAATAGTTTGCATTGCAATAAACATCTAATTCCAATTTTGAAAACTTGGCCACTTGAAGAGTTTTGTGTACTTAAATCTCGCAAATGACCAAATATGGCGACTAAGTCAAAAATTCAGATATAAAATTTTGAATTTGTTGCATGAAAATAATTTGAAAATAAAAAATCCCCATGAAACTACAATTTAATTGAGAATCTTTAGCACATTCGTGTCCAAAGCAATAGGGATAAAATGAAATTTTAAATAGTATACTTGTTTTCATTTCTCAATAAAATTATTTAAAATAACCAAAAAAAAAAACATTTTGCAGCACATTTTGCTGATTTTCATTAGTTTGCAGTGAAAAGAAACCCCCAATTCTGCTTTGTCTTTGAAAACGAAAGTACTTAAGCATCGTCTACTTCCATCTTCTGAATGACCAAACATGGCGGCTACGTTTTGCACGTAGCTGAAATGCTCAATGAAAAAACGATGTTCTCCGATCGATTAGCGCTCCCACTCAGTGTTTATCTTGACACTAATGCTTCCAGGGCATACAATTGCCTCCTCTTTTGTTGAGTTTGTGCACACTTCCTACCTTCCAGGATAGGGAAATTTCTTCTTTTTCCTCATAAATCGAAAAGTATACAAGCAAAGTCAAAAAAACGGAGTTTTTTTTGGAATAAATCGGATTTTCGGAGTACGCAATAAAAATCGGAGAAACTCCGGGAAAAACGGAGCACTTGGCAGCTATGATTAAAAAGACAAAATGTGTTTGGCATTGCGAAATAAAGTTTCTACGTCATTTTGAACTACCAGGCAAAAATCAGCTTGTACAAGGGGGGGGGGAGGCAACAGCCCCCTCACTTTTCAGAGTTAAAAATTAATGATTGATTGAACAGTGATTTTTTATAGGGCAGATTGAGTTATTTCATGAAAGTAAAAACTGAAGTCGTTCACCATTTTTCAAAGGAATGGAAATTTTGACTAGGGAAGAGTGCGGTGATGATGACCATCGTCACGATTTTTGATGCCCTATTCCCCCATTTTTAGAAGTTATTAAAAAAATAATATTAAAATTCATTAATGAAGCCAATTTTTACAAAACAAAAAAAAGAAAAGAATAATCAGCTTCAGTGACCACACCCCTTAACCCCTACGCTTCTTTTGACCCCCTACTTTTTTGGTTCACCAGCCGCCTATGTCGTTATCTAACAACTGATTGAGCCCCTGGTCTTGCTCTCAGGAAGGTTTCGGTAATTTGGAAATTGGCAATCTTTACCCACAAGTGTTAAAATTTTTGCAAAATTTAACAACCTATACATTTTTGCCAAAAGCATGTACAAGGAAAGTACTAAAAAATGTAAGGAAATATATACGTATATAAGGCAGGGTTGCCAGATTTGAGAACAGTAAATATGGGACAGGCTTCTAGGAGTGAAGAGGGGGGTATTTTTGAGGTTGCAGGAAAAAACTGGGTATTTTTAAGGGGTTATTTCCAACGTAGAATGTCTCTTCATGATAAATCTATAAAATTCAATCGCAACAAAGCATTAAACCTTACAAAATGTCGCCGATCAAAGCATAAAAATCGTTTTCATTGTGGCTGACGACACATGCAGATAGATATTTCCAACATTAGTCAACAAGCAAAGAGGAAGCACTCATTCGGCTCCCCATGATCTACCCCCAAAACAAAATTATTTGTTTGCAGCCACAAGATTTTCTTATTGCTCTTTAATTCACATTTTTTGTTTTACTTTATTTTTTTCACTTAAAATAATGTCTCGTTTTGTAAAGTATTGTTATTAGCTAGAATACGGGACTTTAGCCGTCCCATATGGAAGTTCCCCGGGACACGGGACAATTTTTAAAAATACGGGATTGTCCCTTGAAATCCGGGACGTTTGGCAACCCTGATATAAGGTTTCCAGTTATCCAAAATTTTCCTTGCTTCCCTATATCAAATGCCAGGCAATAGAGAAACAAAAAACAAATGAAAATTGTTTTTTAAAACTTGACATTGATTAAAACAACCAATTACTGTAAATTCATATTCTAAACAAACAAACAAAAAAAAACCAATCATTGGCCAAGTCGGAATATGTGGTAACAAAGCTCGGGCTTTGGATAACATCAAATAATTTCGATTCAACATCACTACTCAAAAATTTAAAATTTGATGCAAAAAAAACTCAAAACATATGACTTTACTCTCTCGGCTATAACAGACAAAAAAAAAATAAAAAATAAGTATCCAAAATTCAACGTGAAGCAAGTTTTGAATCAACTTTAAAAGTCATACTCATATTGAAAATACACCATCTTCACATGAGCAACTGCAGGAATATACAAATAGTACAAAAGTCCATAAGAAAAAATGGAAAACCATAATAGAACGCCGCATGAAAGAAAAACAAAGCATGTTTTGAAGACGAGTCTCTTAATTCGGGATGAAATTTCCATTTTGATGTCCATTAATGAAGAAAAAGAATTTAAGGAAATTTGAATCTAAATAACAAAGAGATTTGTGGCGCCAAACCACCA